>NW_020455788.1:333432-374046 GCF_003342845.1 Nothoprocta perdicaria | reverse complement strand
CGGGGCGCGCGGGGCGGCCATGGAGAGCGCGGCGCTGAGCGGCGCGCAGCGCGCGCTCATCCGGCAGAGCTGGCGGCGGGTGCGGCGCGAGCCCGAGCAGCACGGCGCGGTGCTCTTCCGCAGGTGAGCACCCCGCGGCCGCGCCACCACCGCCACCATCACTGCCACCACCACCACTGCCACCACCACCACCGCCACCACCACCACCACTACCGCCACAACCGCGCGCGCCGCGCCGGGCGGGCGGGCTCCCTTCCCCGGCAAGAAGCGTCCTGGCTCCGCAGGGCTCTGTCACCCGGTCCCCTGTCCCCCTGCTCGCCGTTTGCGTCGAGAGGTCGGGATGAAGCCCACCGAGCGTTGCGCTGCCGTGGGGAAGGTGCATCCTCCGCTCTTGGCCCCTTGCTCTGCGGTCCCGTGTGCTTCTGAACTTTGTTACGGGGAAACGGAGGAGATGGAGAGTGAAGGGAACAGGCAGCAGGCATCTTTTGTGCCTCTCTGTGTGTTCTTCCCGCTCGCTGTCGCCAGGGAAGGTATTTCTGTTGCTTGAAGAGCCGCATGTCTGCTCCACGCTGTGGAGTGTATCAAAGTGACTTCCTAATTGTCCGTGACATGGCAGGCTCCAGACCAAGGCAAAGAGCTGGCCACTGGGGAGAGATTCAGTCCCAGAGCAAAGGATTTGGTGTGCCAGGGGCAAAAATGTGAAGCCCAGCTCCTTAACTCCTCTAAACAGATTAATGTTTCAATTGTGGGAAGGGAAAAAGAAAATCCATGGAAAGTCATTTAAAAAGTAGAGTCTAAGAGCTGATGACCAGCTCCTGGAAAGGGACATTGCAGACATGAGCCAAGTGTTGCACAGCAAAACTGACTGATGAGAGCAATGTTTGAAAGTTTTAGCAAAGGCGTGTGGGATGTGGGACATTAGTGTAATGCACAGAGCACGAGGAAAAGAGTCCAAGTGTGTTACCGGAATTCCCTGTGGCCTTCAGGGGTGGCACCAGCCTGGCTAGCTCCTACTGAGACCCATATGTGCACAGCATATGCTGCCAGAGCAGGTCAAGAGCAAATAAACTGCGAGCGAGCAGTGGTGTGGGAGAGGGGTGTTAGCTGGGGTTGCTCATCCTGCCTTGCTCACAATGGACAACATGCAGGTCTTCCCCAGGTTTGACAGCCCTGGGACTCCAGGGCACCAGGAAGTGTGAATAGAAAGAGTCAAGGTGACAAACAGGATTTTCACCAGCCTGGGAAGGACTCCGTTGGTCTGGGATTGATCCTCTGGTGTCATAAATACATTGGAGATCTGGGGTCTCAGGAGCCTGTGCCTGAATAGGAGAATTTTTGACTACTGGTAATCTAGATTGCCCCAAACCAGGACTTTTCAGAACTTCTGTCTCCTTCCCACATGGGGAGGGATCAGCGAATGGAAAGGGGGGCAGATGGTGACAGTGTTGTTCCTTGGGTGAAAGGGACTCTGAACAGAAAGTTGAAATGAGAAAATGGGGGGTTCTTTCTCACTGTTGCAGGTTGTTTGATCTGGACCCTGACCTGTTGCCCCTTTTCCAGTACAACTGCAAGCAGTTTGCGAGCCCGGAGGAGTGCCTGTCTGCTCCCGAGTTCCTGGATCACATACGGAAGGTGGGAGAGGGGCCGCAGCGCGGCTGGAGCGCAGGCCTGTTCTTGTGTGAAGCCACCCCTCAGAGAGGGGGCTCCAGGCCTGTTGGGCGCGTGCTGGGCACGAGGGGATGCGGAGACGGGCAGTGGGCAAGGCTGCTGTGGAGCCGCTGCTGGGCGGCCTGGGGGCCCACAGCACCTCTCGCTTAGGCTCTCAGGCACAGCTGTGACACACGTTTGCCTCCCCCTTGAACAGGGACAGGGAGGGATGATGCTGATCTTGCGTCTGTCCCCGGGAAGAATGACACCCAATGCAGCAGAAGCCTTTTCCTGACCCCTGAAGTGCAGCCACTTGGGGCACATATAGTCTTGGTGTGGAAATGCCTCCGTATGTTGTCACGCTCCATCTTTAAGCAGGATCAGTGTTTTGTTTGTCTTTACTCCTTGTAAGAGGCTGTTCCGGGACTGTTCTCGGATAGCTACAGGCTCTTTACTATTTTCCAGCCTATTTATCAAGCCAAGTTAGATCCATTTTTATTTCTGCCTTGAACTGAATTGCTCTTTTCTCCTGTTGGAGATAATTTCCCTGTTGAAATTATAGAGCACAACTCTATCACCCCTCGGCTTTGCCAAGTTAACCATGCCACTGGCTTTAACCTCTTCTCCTAAAACGATTCTCTCTCTCTTCCCTTCCACCCTCATTAACCTTTCTCTGCCCTGTTCCCATTTCACTCCAGATGCTGCTCAGAGACCACGTGGTCCTTGCTTTGCCAGGCAAGGTCTCTTGGCTTTACTGCCCAGCCCATCTTCTCAGTTGTGTTCGAATTGCAGTTTCCTTACAATGGCACCATTGTGGCAGCTTCTAGTTGCCCTGTGGCTCCAGTGTTCACAGCATCCTCTGTCCATCTCTCAGG
The DNA here is from genome assembly GCF_003342845.1 of Nothoprocta perdicaria. Classification (NCBI taxonomy): domain Eukaryota; kingdom Metazoa; phylum Chordata; class Aves; order Tinamiformes; family Tinamidae; genus Nothoprocta; species Nothoprocta perdicaria. Next base: position 371,524 of record NW_020455788.1, on the reverse strand, counting down.
AGGAATCTGACCTGGACTGCCCCACAGTTGTGCTGGGATTATAATAGCTGTAGCAACTCCCCTGGTGTTGAATCTTACCCATCTTGGGGACAATGGGGGCCACCAAGTGGTCACCAAGGCTGTTTGCTGCAGCACCTTTGGTGGCTCCATGGGAGGCTGTGGGGAGTGATGCAGTCGGCGTGTCCCAGGTTGGGCCCAGCTCTGAGAGCTGAAGAGTGAGCAGACTCGGAAGGGGGGAATGGCTCACTTGGCTTGCCTGTACTGGAAGGAGGAGGGGATGCTCCTAGCAAGGGGGAGCCTTGTGTGAGGATAGATGATTCCCACTAGATGTGCTGACATTATGGCCAGCAGGTCATAGAAGAGCAGAGGAAAGCAAAGACACTTGCAGTGCTAGGAGGTGATGGTGACCATGAGGCTCAGAAGGGAGACGCAGTGGGGCCAGCCTGTTGTGGGTGGACAGCAGAGCCTTGCCATGAATCCCTTCCTGCCTGGCTGTGCTCCCGCAGGTGATGCTGGTGATCGATGCCGCTGTGAACCACTTGGAGGACTTACCATGCCTGGAGGAGTATCTCCGCAACCTGGGCAAGAAGCATCAGGCGGTTGGTGTGAAGGTTGAGTCCTTCTCGGTGAGGCCCCCCCTGCGCCCCGCTGCCTCGGCAGCAGCTTGTCCTGCCCTGCGCCCAGGGGTGCTGCTGCCATCAGCAACGGCCTCGGCTGGTTGCTGAGAGAGCTGGGGGCCTAGCACAGCCACCAAGCTGCCCATAGCCGTGTGGTGACGCTGGTTTGACTGGGAAACCCTCGAGCTCACTTCGCTGCCTGCTGTCCCTCAGTAGGACCAGGAAAGAGGATGGAGGGGAGCGAGACATTGCCCGTGTTTGAGGAGGACAGCCATTTGGCACATTGCTATCTCTCCTGCAATGCAGGGTTGTGGCCTCAGGCTTTGCTATGTGCACCAGATCACCAAACATTTGGGGCCAACCTCACCATGCCAGGGAATGGGAATATCTGTTTCTGCACCTGCACTGATGTGGGTTGTCTGAAGCTCAGTCCCTGCCTTTTCCCAAACAAAATCCATCACTCCACACACGCTCTGCTTCCTCTGTAGCAATAAGGCAGAGGAAACCCGCACTTATTCCTCTCCTGCCACCAAGCAGGGGCAGAAATGCTGGCAAGGTTAAAGGAAAGTTTCCAACCAACGCACAGCTCTTTCCTTATACCACTGGTCTTCTTTAGGGTGAGCAGTGTCTCCTCTGGGAGGGAGATTTCCCTCCAGGCCTGTCCTCAGCCGTGCAGGTGAGGAAGGCTCCCCCCAAGCAGGCCCAGTGGTGTTTTCTTGCAGCCCCATGAGGGTGAGGAGGAGGAGAGCCCTGCAAGAGGAGGTGAGGCAGGCTCTGAACCTCAAGGCTGGGGTCTGAGCCAGCCTCTCTACACGAGGGCATCACTCACTTCTGTTGATGTGCTGCTGTGCCAGGGGCCTGTGCTGCCTGCACCTATCTGGGAGTCACTGCGGGTGGATACGCACCTCTGTGCTGGCATCACATGCAGACACCCTTGCTCTGCTGCTGTGTCACCCTGGCACCCAGCTTGTGCTTCCTGCTGGCCTAAGGAAAGAGCCAGCACATGGCAGGGAGGGGGACAGCATGGGCCAGCTCCTGAACATGGGCTGGGATCAACTTGTCCTGGGGCTCTTCCAAACCACCAGTGAAGAGGGTGGCCTGGCTCTGCTGGCCGGGGGTGGAGGGAAGCATTTGCTCCACAAAGGCAAGAGTCCAGAAACGTGGCGAAGCAAGAGAACGGGCTGAATGTTGGCCCCTGGGGCTGAGCCTGATGCCTCCCTGTTTGGTTTGCAGACTGTTGGCGAGTCCTTGCTGTACATGCTGGAAAACTGCCTTGGCGCTGCCTTCTGCCCGGATGCGCGGGAGGCTTGGACCAAACTCTACGAGGCCGTGGTGCAAGCCATGCGCCGTGGCTGGGACGCTCTCCCGGAAGGGATCTAGATCCTGCAAGCCTTCCCCATCCTTAACCTCACAGAAACCCTGCGCAAGGGACGCTCTCTCTCTGCCTCTCTCTGCCTTTCTCTGTGTCTCAGTCTGTCTCTGTCTCTCGCAGCCGTGTGCGCTTCAGGGCTCTCTCAGTAATTCTGCCTTGGTTTGGCATGGCCACGTCTCTGGCTTTGCTGGTGGCTGACAGGGTATTTCTCGGCAGCAAAGTATGGGAGTGATGCAGCACCGATACATCAACCTGCTCCAGGTTCCCCGGGGCTCGCTGGAGCACCATCTCCAATGTCTGTATCCTGGTTCTCGGCTGGCTTCCCTGTTTTTGCTGTCAGTGACAGCTAACATAGGCCTCTTGGGTGTCTTCCCACTGGAGCCCGCCCAGCTGCAGGGCTCTTGTTGGCCGTGTTGGGGATGCGCGAGGTCGGTCGCAGCTCGCTCCTCAGGTGCTGCTGTGCCTGGCTTGCTGTGTGGGCAATGGCTCACTCCACTCCCTGCAAAAGTAGGGACAGCTGCAGCCGTTTTGGCCAGCAGAGATGGTGGGAACTGGCTATGTAGTGTAGTCATCCTCCTCTAAATTGGCAATGTGTTTTTTCCCTCCTTCTTTTCACCCAAGCATTCTCCCAGCATCTCTCCTGGGCGATTAGTACTAGTGATGTCTTCTAACCTGCCTCTTCTCTAGATAGGATCCAAAGCTTCTGTAAGGTTGGTCAAAACTCTGTTTCCTAGGGATGTTTCAAGCATTGGGAACACACTAATCCCAAGGTAAGGCTGCTTTTATTAGGCCTGGGCTGTTAGCTGGTTTTGACTTCTGTTGTCTTGGTTATTTATTTTAACCTGAGAGCCAGCTGAATTTTGGTACTAATGGCACCCATTTAAAGTGTTTTGTGTAAAGGAGAGTGAGGTAGATACAACAAAAGCTGTCCTAGAACAAAAGCTGTCCTCCAGCTCCTGCTCAGAGGAAGGCGAACTAGAATTTCTCACCTGATGCTGTCAGGACCTGGAGCGTGTCCAAGCTGCACGTAATGTGCATTTGCAGAGCTTCCTTACCCTTCAGAAATAATTCCCAGCTATTGCTGAGGGTCGGACGCTTTGGAGGGGAGCAAGGCACCTGAGAAGTAGTGTACAGCAACGTGGTGTTAGATGAGGAGTAAAGAAACCCTGTGTGCCAGATGAGATTCAAGGTAGATGGCTGAGAAGCAGCATCTGATGTCTCCAGTGGGAACTGAACCTGGGCACTTTGAAGAAGAGCTCATCTTTACTGGGATGTCACTGTGGGATGGGCATAGCCGTGTTTCTAGCCGTTGCTAGCCCTCGGGAAGGATACAGAGCAAGGAACCAGTTACAGGCAGCCAGGAGCTCTCTTGGCACGTGTGCGAGGGGAGCTGAGGGGTGTTGCGCTTGCCCAACGTGTGTGATGGCCATCGCAGCCGGTAGCCTGTGGTGCTCACCACAGCACCTGCCCTCTCCTGCCCTACCCAGAGCCTGGCAGGTTTGCAGCGCGGTGCCCTGCTTCCTCCGCTGGCGCTGCCTCCCTGCACGGGGCTCCCTGGGCACCGGTGCTTTCTCCTCACTTGTGCTTCAGGGGTGCTGCCAGCTGAGGTTCAGGAATGGGAATATCCCATCTGGAGCCCTACTCCAGGGGGTGACAGCCCTCAGCATCCCAGAGGGAGACCTTTTGGCTTTCCATGACATGTAGACAGACCTGTGTGTGTATGTGTGTGTGTTACTGCACCAAACGAGCCCCTTTTCCTCCAGCTTTCCCAGCACCCGGACCTCTTCTGTGCCAAGTTCTGTGTAGTTCCTAAGAGAAACGAACTAGTCGGTGTGCCTCTCATACCTGTCTATACTATTTAATAAAGAACAGCACTGAAGCTGGGCCTTGTCTGCAGCTTTATGATTATTTTAATACAGAAGGCTGGAGGAGGCTGCAAAGGGATCTCTGTGGGGGACTGGCTGGTTTTATAACTTTGGTGGTATCAAGTACTGGGAGTTGTGTTCTCTGGTTTGACTGCACCACAAGAAGTCATTCAGCATCAGAAGTCTGTTGGGAGCTTTCCTGTGCTGTAATTGAATGGCTGAGGTGCTGTAAGGCTAACAAAGGCGCCCTTTATTAATCGCTTATTACCCTCCGAGTTTAACAGGCTCTAATGGGATTAGAGTTTTAAGCAATCAGCCTAAAAATCCCTTCTTAGTTGTTCAGCTGCTCCTTTTGTTTCATGGATAGCACTGGCCCTGTCGCTTCCAGGCCTGCGGAGCACAGATGGAGCAGGACGCTGCCTCAGCCCCGTTGAGATGCTCTTTGTGGAGGCAGGGAGCAGTCCTGCTCCATGGAGGCTTGCAGGGTAACGCGTGACGGGCTGTGAAGCACAAGCAACGCAACAGCGGCTTGAGCAACACACACACAAATTGTCCCGCTGGTCACTGCTAAAAACCCTTCCGAGGTCCTCTTGCCGAGGCTATGTGAGGCAAACTCAGGGCTGTCAGCAGGACAATCCCAGTGCTGCTGGAAGGGTCAGAGCGGGAGTCGCTGGTGCCCCAGTTTGGCGTCCCTGGCTGGCGGGCGCTTGCTGCGGCTCCCGGCGGCGGCTCCCGGGCCGCTGTGGGGCCCTGCGCCGCCATGGGGCTGCTCCCCGCGCTGCCGACCTCGCGTTGCGCCGCCGTGGGAGCTGCCGCGCTGCGGACCCCAGCTGTGCGGGCCTCCTGCATGCGAGGCTGTAATGAAGCGAGCGGGTTTCCGAGGGCCTCGGTGCTCAGTCACGCTGAGTAATGGTGCTTACACAAGCTGGCCACGCCGTGACGGGCTTCCCGCAGAGCGAGGGCCGTGACAGCCACGAGCTGGGCAGCGGGGAGGCAGGACCAGCCTTACGTGCAGCAAGGGCTCCTGCTCCCCGGCAGCTGCAAGGCCTCAAAAGTAGCTGGGTTTGCTGCTAATTACCAAAGTGAGTGAGCAAGAGTGTGTGTGTGTGTGTGTATACATGCATGTATGTGGCTTTGCTTTTTCTATTTGTTTCCTTTTTTTTTTTTTCATTCAAAGAGAAACCCCCTTCCAGCCATGAGCCAAGCTGGTGGGAGCAGTGCTGGCCCTAGGGATGCTTTGTGGGCTCTGGGAAGGAGCCTCATGGGTTCAACCTTGTGCTGGTGAGATGCAGGACATCAGGGAGAAAGCTGCTGTTCTGGAGAGTGATCCCTGCTCAACTCCTAGAAAAAGGCACCCAACAGGGCGCTGCTCCCAGCGCCGTGCTGAGGGGCAGCCCGCAGGAGGTGACCGTGTGGCTCCTCCTCCTCGCTGCGGGCTGCGTTGGTGTTCTGGCCCGGCTGTGTATTGCACAGGCTGCAGCAGTCGCTGCCCTCCTCGTTGCCCCGCAGTTTCTCCTGCCCGGTGCTGCGCAGGACACATAGGGGTGACAGCACCAGACCAGTGGCTGGGTGAAGTCATTTTATTCAAGGCACGGTCATAGCAAGAAGTAACAAGAAGGTACAGACCTCTGGCACATTCCTATAGCGTGGCAGCCAAGGGCAAGTCAGGCCAGGACCCAGAGCGGCCAAGGACACAACGAAGCCCACAGGCACTTGCTTCTCCCTGCAGAGAGCCCACGGTGTTGCTGGTGGGGACGGGAGCATCCCCTCAACCAGGGGCTCCGGTGCCAGGCACAGGCAGCAGGGACAGCAGCTGAGCCTGTCACGGGTGCTGGGGACGAGCGGCCACGTGGCTGCTGAGGGGTGTTTGGGGGCTGTGGTGGCGGGTTGGGCTGGCCGGGCTCAGGGCCCTGCCGAGGTGAGCACTAGCATGCCAGGGCCACGGGCCTGCACTGCGGGTCCAGGTGTGGGGCAGGGGGACGCCAGGGTCCTCTTCTCCCAACAGCCCCAGTAGCACTGAAGAGGGCCCTACACCTCCATCCCCTCCAAAAGCCCACGTTCAGGGGTTGGACCTGTTGTGCCACCCCTCCCTGCAGTGCCCAGGGTCCAGGTGGCAGAGGGGACAGGGTGCTCTCCTGTCAGTGTAAATTGAACACAAAGTCTTCCCGGCAGGAGAAAGACCAAGTCTAGTTCCCCTCCATGCTGGGCAAGACCACGGGCCATCTGGCGTGATGGGGCAGGCACTAGCCCAGCCGTCAGCCTTGCCTGATGGTGCTGCATCGCCTCAGGTCTCTGCAGTGGATGGGGGAGAAAGAGCCCTGCTGCCAGGCTGAGCGTGACGCAGCCAGGGGAAGCTGTCTGGCTCTTAGAAAAGTACATGATTTCCAGCACTTCCTTCTGGTTTTCCAGCTGTCCACGGTGGGGAGCTCCTCATAGAAGGGCCAGTGCTTGTTGGAAGTGCCAGCATCTCCTTTAGCACAGTGCAGAGGCTCTAGGGCCTCCGTGGGGTGCCTCCTTGTGGTCCCTCCTGCTGGCACCCTCCCAGGTGCTGGCCACAAACCTGCCGAGCCTGCCTGCTCGCACGGGGAGACGCAGTTACTCGCAGCCCCAATTTCAAGCTGTGATGGTGGAGCCTCTGCCTCAGTGTGAAGAGAGGTAACAGCCTTTCCCTCTCTGCATCCCCCAGGGAGGGAGGTGGTGGTGGTTGCAGTGGCCTTGAAGGCAGCAGGGGAGCGGTGACAGTCCTTGCCAGGCAGGGCAGCTGTCTGTTGTTAGGAGGTGGCCCTGCAAGGCTGGGCTCAGCAATGCAAGGGCAGGAAGCAGCGCTTAGTGGGTGTAACAGCTTGGGCGGCCTTTGCTCCCAGGGACTGGGCGGCATGGGAGAGCAGCCAGGCTGCACAGTGCAGAGCACAAGTCACTGCTGGGGGGATGCGCTGGAGGGGGCAGTTGTGCAATGCAAGATGCTCCCTTCCAGCTCACCCGCAGGGCAGTGACGGGGGGACTGGGAGCAGGGTTGCTCCATGTGCAGGTCACTGCAGCGGTGCAGGGGCAGCTGCACACATTGGTGCTGGGAGCACAGGGAAATGCCGGGGGCTCAGGGTCCGGCCGTGCCTGCCATGCAGCTCACCGGGAGCCACGCTCACCCCTAGCGCTGCAGCATCAGCTTGTGATTTCAGCAACCAACATGCCAGCCCCTACATCCTGACCCCAAAGCATGGCTCCGCTCACAAACTACCCTGCTGCAGCACTGCGTCAGAAAAGAGCAAAAAGAAAGACCAGCTTGAGGCCACAGGCAGGCTGAACAAGGAGCCAGCAGCACCCCGGCTGATTAGCTTTGCAGAAGAGGGGCTGAGCAGGACAAGGATCTCCATCCCCTGCATCCTAGGGACCTACCCTGCCACTGAGGGACAGCCAGAAACCCTCAAGGCCACCGTGCAGGCATGTGCATGCTGACCCCGGCAGGATTTGCACTTGAGAGAAGGGGGGTATGGAAAAGCCTCCTGGGCTGCAGCCAGGCACAAAGGCTGGATGCAGAGCTGTGACAGGACCCGTAGGCTGGAGGTCACGGTCCCACCAGGCCCCATTTCTCTGGCAGTGGGATGGAGCTGTGGAGGCTCTTGCAGCTGCCCCAGCAAGAGCAGGGTGCCTTTACCAGGGGCAGGGGGATGATGGGCACCAAGGAGCAAACGCTGTCACTGCCACTAAACACACGCTTCCCTTGAATTACCCATCTCTCTAAATACTTGACTCAAGAGCGCAAGCATTTTCCAGCTGCACTTTCCAGGGGCCTGAGATGGGAAGGGAAGGATGGCAGGATAAGCAGGCTGGCCACTGGTGACAAGGCTGAAGCCATCGTAGCGCCTCACTGTGCAGCACTGAGGAGTCACGGTGCCTTTGAAGAGCTGGGCCTGTGTTTTGGGCCTGACTTGATGAAGGGGCCCTGGTGCCCAGGAAGACCCGTCCCGAGCTCAGCCAGGCCTGCGCGGGCCCAGGGCTCGACGCCGTGCGCTCATCCACTCAAATGCACAAGTGTCTCAGAAGCCCCCGCTTTAATTGGCAAAGCCTTGGTGCAGCTCACGGGCGGCGTGGGCAGGCGGGCGCCCGGCTGCGCGGGGCCCGGGCGGCAGCGCGGGGCCGCCGAGGGCAGCGGCGCGTGGGCACAGTGCGAAAGGGACGTTTGGCAGCTGCACCCGAGCGAGGCCGGCTCCGGCGGCATCGGGGAACTGTGGGGCTGTGCTTGGCCGTCCGACACATTCACTTGAGCTGTCTGGGATATCCCCCCTCCCGGCGGGGTCACAGCCGCCCTCCCTGCGTGGCCTTCAAGAGGGACCCTCTCCCCACACTGCTGCCCCCTCTGCCCTGCAGCAAGGAGCAAAGGAGGGCACAGGGCAGCCCGGCCAGGTCGCCGGCAGAGGCAGGGAGCCGTGGAGGGGGCTGCAGCGCAGGGGTGTGCGGAGCTGGGTGGGGGGACACAGGGTGCTCTCCCACACGTCACTCCTGCTGCCCAGGCCCCGTGGTGAGCTGGGCCCCGGGGTGCCGGTGCCGTGCGGTGGCAGCAGGGTAGAGGTGGTGGTGCGGGAGCCGGGGTGGCGGGGAGGCTCCTTCCCGTCCCCACCGCATCCTCCGCTCTCGGGCCTGGCCGGGGCTCGCCCCAGCGGCGGGGACGCTCACTGGTAGCGGGCCTGGCTCTCCATCACCGGCCCCGTCCTGTACTCGCCCTCCACCGTCTCCAGCTCCGTCTCGAAGCTCTGCAGGCCGCCCTCCTCGCCGTCCTCCGCCGGCTCCAGGTGGTTGCCCATGGTCCCGTAGGACTGGTGTGCCGGGGAGGCCGCCGGCGTGAGGCTCAGCTCGGGCTCCTGCAGGACGGTGGCCACGAAGAGCTGTGGCAGGAGACAGAGCAGCGTCAGGGCTATGGGGACACGGGCTGGGCCAAGGTGATACAGGGCTTGGTGGGCGAGCAGGGAGGGCGCCGGGTCGGGCCCTTCCGGAGGAGAACTCACGTTGGAGTTGGGGGTGGAGGACACGCTGCTCCGCTCCGTGTCGTTGAAGGCGCTGTCAGACTGGTCGGACATCTGGGGAGAGGGAAGTAGGAGGGAAGCGGCGGCGCAGAGGCAGGGCTGGCACTGATGCCAGCGGGGCACCACGCTGTGCAGCCTCCCTCACAGCCAGTGTGGGCAGAAGGCCCTGCTGCAGCCCCGCCAAACCCGGGGTTCAGCCGAGCAGGCCACGCGGCCCCCAGCTGCCAAAGGCTGCCCTGCTGTCTGCAAGGCAGAGCCAGGACACAGCCGGGACAGGGACCTGGTGGGCCTGCCACAGTGGTATGGGGAAGGGTGGTGAGCACTGACTGTGTGCTGGGGTCTTTAGGGATGGGGAGGGACCATGTGAGCACCAACCAGATCTGTGCCCTGGCTCTGGTCTGTCTGCAACCAAATCCTCAGGATCCTCTGTGAAAACTTACCCAGAGTTGGGGGTAAAGGGACAAAGAGGCATGTGGGATGGAGCTGTGCATGGTCCTGGGGGCTAGACAGGAGGCTGCCCATGCTCACCTGGTAGCTGGAAGGTTTCCGTGGCTGCAGCTTCTTCAGGCAGAGGCCAAAGAAGGAGAAGATGATGCAAGAGAGAAGGACCACAAAAGTGAAGAGGGTAACAGGACGGGTAGGACCTAGAGCAGAGACACATGAGGGCACCACATAAGCCTTCAAGTGCTGCTTGAAACTTACTGCACCTCTGGCTGAGCCCCATGCTGGTGTCTGCTTTGGACATTGTGAGCTCTCACTCACCTCCCAAACACTAGCAGACACCTGCCCCTGCATCTGCTGGGCCTCCATCATGCCCTCCCCCTTCCCGTCCCTCATTCTCCAGGTTGTGCCTAACTTAGGGACCATTCTGGCTGCTTGTCCCATACAGCTTGAGACCTGTAGCACTCATAAATGGTGGGGTGAGCCAGACCCGAACTCTCCCTACCAAGGCGCAGGACGGAGAAGAAGAGTAGCCAGAACATGCAGAGGATGGGGGCCACCACGACCTGGCTGATGGCAGCAACATGGAGGCGCTGGTTCAGCTTGGTGGGGATGTACACGTAGTAGATGTTGTACCGGTCGACCATATGCTTCAGCAGCATGTAGAGCAAACCTGACAGGGAGGAACAGGAGGCGTTTGGGAGAGCAGGATGAACAGTCTTGGTGCAGGGGCAGCAGGGCTGGCCCGGAAGATAGCATGGGAGGGCATCTCCAGGCGCTGAGGAAGCTTGTGCCTGAAAAGTGACTGAAACAGGCTGTTCTCAGCACAGACGGGCTGGGAGAACAGGAGGCTGGTACTCACCAAAGGGGACAATGATGGGGCAAGTGATGCTGTAGGTCATGACGACTGAGAAGATGCAGCAGGTCCAGGCGTACTCCAGCCCAAACTGGAACTGGTAGGCTTGGCTCTGAGGCACAACCAACAGCTCCGTTACCTTCCAGCTCCCATGTTAGACAGTGTGAAAGCTCAGGGCCCTTTGGTCCCTCCCGTAGGGCACTGACAGAGCTGGATGCTCAGCAGACCCAGAAATGGTGGGTCCTGCACAGGCCGCACCGCAGCCAGCCGCTAGTCCTTGGCCTCATGGGACCCCTGGTGAGGAGCCTCTCCTTCACAAGCCCTGCAGAGCTCAGCCTCCCGAGCCCCTCACACAGTGGGGCACCTTTACATCCTAGATGGTCCCTTCCTCTCCAAACCCACGTCTTCACATCTCACCACCACAGGTACAGAGACAAGCCCAGTGGTGCCCTTTGTGCAATGGCCTGTTCCCACACATGCCTCCCCATAGGACCCAGAAAGCCTGATTTTCCAGCTAGCCCCTGGCAACCACACATGACTTTGGCATGCCACAGGGCTCTGTGTGTGTGTACCCACGCAGCAGAGCCACGTACCCGCTTGATGTGGAGCCGTTCAGGCTCCGACTTGGCAAAGCAGAGCCGGGCGGTGTAGACAAGGAGGCCAGGGATGCGCAGCAGCTCCATGGCCGTCCCAATCAGGCTGGAGGTGACCACGTAGTTGACAAAGAAAGCGCCATTGTCTGGAAGGAAAACGCACCTGCTCCCAGAGACAAGGAGGGAAGAGAGTGAGGCCACGCAGGCTGCCGGGAGCGCCACGAGGGCAGGAGGTGGCTGGGGGTGACATCGGCCTCTCCCCGCTCTCCCAGAGCACTGAGAGGAGCAGTGTGAGTCAGGGAGCTCTCCGGTACTCACTGGAACTTGATATCGGCCTCATCCAGAAAGTGCATGTCAAAGAGCCAGCGGAAGAATAGATCCAAACTAGAGAGAAGAGAAGCAGTTTAGAAAGGAAGCACAGAAATATGGGGGGTCATCCAGCAAGCGTGTGTTTTCCTTGTGCACAGAGCCAGTTCACTCAAAAAATTCTTTATTTATCCTGTTATTTCAGGATCCATGAACAGGGAAGTTTTGCAGGCCAGCACAACTGGCACAGCCATGACCAGGCAAAGGCTCTAGCAGAGTGCTGTCCTGTGCCCACTGGCACAGCCCCTGTGGCAGAGAGCGGCTCTGCCACTGACTCTCTGGCTCGTATTGGGCTTTAGAGATAAATAAACAGCACATTGCTGTGGAGTTAGCAGTCTGGCAGGCTCCACAGCTGTCCTGCTCTCTTTGCAGCTGTCCTCCTCTTCTGTCTATCATGGTGCTGGGAGTGGCTGAGCACTGCTGAAGAGTGAGCAGGATCCTCCCTACCTCCAACTGAAATGACTCCTACCTCTTAAACCTTTTAGGCTCATTTTCAGACAGGGAAAGAGTCTGTGCATGATCCCTAGCCTGCTGGTGAACAAAGCAAGCAGCCTGGCAGGCTGGCCAGTACCTGGTCAGTCCCAGCGAAGGCAGGATGATGACCATAAACACCAGGAAAAAGAAACATTTGTGCATTGTGAGTTGATTTTCACTTGACCTGGAGAGAGGAGAAAAAAAAGAAAAAGAGAAGAACTTTGCACTTTCCAGAAGCAGATCAGGAGATCAGGGTGTGAGAAAGGTATCAAGGGCCCTAGAAAGGTATCAATGCCCTGGTGGCATTGTCACCAGCTACAGGAAGCAATGTACATTTGAGCTGTGTGAGAACCTTTCCCCGGCCTGTGGAGGAATCACCACTGGGCAACGTGCTGTCTCGAATGCTCTTGTTCTCTTGGTCTCACAACCCTCATCCCTTCCTCCTCCCAATACAGCATTTACTGGTCATGTATCTTGTGCAGGCGCTGCCCCAGCAAGAGAGCTGGATCTCTACCATGGGTGTAGAAGCCAGGGACACTTTCTCTACCCTTGGGAGGAGGAAGGGAGGATGGGTGCGAGCAATCCAGACTCTTGCAAAGAGAGGACTAGGTAGACAAGGCATAGGGGCTGGGACTGACAGGGTCAAGACAAAGGGAGCAAAATGCAGAAACTGAGCAGCAGCAGCACCTTCTCTGCTGAGAGGCTTTGAGCCTCCATAATTTGCACCTTCCCCTTGGAGGCCTGGAAGCATGACTTGGGCGTGCCTCTTAAATCAGAGCCATTGCCCTGTCTTTGCAAGTGCCCTGTCACACCATCCGTTTTCCTAGTGTCTTCAGACCTCATAAAACCTGCTTTGTTTGCACTTCTTGGCATCCTGAACATGTTCATGGCAAGAAAATGGCTCCTTGGGCACGCGCTGGAGCCCTTGCAGACAACACCTACAGTACTGTGGGGATCTGGCAGTCTTTGAACGTACTGCCTGTCTCCCTGCAGGTTGGGTTCAAAGAGTCCTACTGAGGGTTTTCCCATCTGATTCAGCCTCAAGTAACCTAGCAGGGAGCAGGGTCCTGTTACCTTGTCCAGTGTGCCTCGAAGAATGCAGAGTAGTAGACAATGAAGGGCAGGAAGACAGAGAAGGCCCAGAGCAGCAGCGTAGGGAAGAACTGTGTAATGATGGGATTCTGCAAGAGGAGAGAAGTCAGGCATCCACTTAGGGACCTTCTGGCTTCAGGAAGGAACAAGCTAACAAGCACAGACACCCAGCCTCACGTGAGCATGGAGGCCCCAGGACTCTGCCACTAAAAACACCTATGAGACAGGGAGGATGGCAAACAGTGGCCCAAGCTCTCCTTGCCTCTCAGCAACAACTGTCCCAGGGACGGATTGTCTCCTTGGGTCAGTTGGGCCCTCCCCCAACACAGACAAGCCTGTGAGACTCTTTGAGGCTGGCATTGATCCCTGTTGACTACCTTGAGGCTCTCCACAGGCCGTGTGACATTGAACATGTCCATAGTGTTGACGATGATGGCCGGTGTGGTAAGGAAGAAGAGAAGAATGAAGAGGCAGATGTTAAGGAGGATAAATCGCACCCACCATGATGTGCCACGGACAGATAAATTCTCCCTGTGAGAGAAAAGTATCTCTTAGACACAGAGCAGAGGACAAGCCAGGCATCCTTAAGTGCACCCTCCAAAACGTGCTACTACAGTACTTCCCAGGCCTTGCTATGTGCACTGACACTCCTGGTAGCCCTTCTCTGAGCCCATCATCTTCCCACTCCCAGATCTACTGCATCACTGCAATCAGAGCACCTAGGATTTGAGTATCACAGCAGGAGCAGTTCCATGTTTCCAGAGAGACGCTGGAGGCTGGTCAGAGAACTCAGAGGCTGGCAATCACCAGCAGCTCTTGTCAGGCCAAGTCATGGTTACTTCTGCTAGGGTCATAGAGAGAGGGATCTTCAACCTCTGCCCACCCTGGGAAGAGGCCCTGTAGCCATAACCACAAATTCCCCCTTTGTGAGGCTGCTGTCCCTGCTGTCCCAGCCCACAAGGGTATTTACCATATGATATCACTGGGTGCTGGTGCGTAGCTAACTCCCCAGTGGTGTGACTTGACCACTGTTGTCACAGAGGATTGCTGGGGGTGCTTACGACAGTGGTTGTGACCGTAGTCCTTCAAAATCCTGCATGAGAAGAAAGCCAAGGGAACAGGTCTGAGCCAAGGGCTTCCCTTCCCAGCTTTTTGTCACACCTTCCCCACAACCCTGGGTTGTGATCCTCTTGCAGGGCAGTCCTGTCTTCATCTGGGAGACACAGCTGGGACACATTCACCATTGGCTTTGGCTGACCCCAGAGGCAAGGGCCCCAGCCTGGGGCAGAGCATGGGGCACATGCTCAGACCAGAAGGGTCACAGCCTCCCCCTTGGAGACAGGTACTCACACAGCCGTCATCCTCTCATCCTGGAAGGTGACGAAGGCCATGTCGAGACGCTTGAGCGTGATGCGATTGCGCTCGGCATTGAACTCGTCCGTGAGTTTCTCCTCCAGCTCCCCATAGTACTGCTCAGCATCCACCTGCAGGCAAGGTCGCTTTGCAGAGCACTCCTTGCCGAGGGCAAGGGAGAGGCAGACAGGAGGCAAGCTCACAAACACCCATCCATGACCACGGTCCCCTAACCATGCAGGAGGGAAAGGAGTTCTCCTTCCCATGCCCAGCTGCAGAGATTTCAATCCTAGATTCCAGAGCTGCCAAAACCCATTCAAAGAGTGCATCAGCCATCAAGGGCAATACGTGCAAGCAGCTGCCTTTCACGACAGCTTCTCTAGCAGATACTGCTTGCAAAAGAGTGGCAGAAGCTGTGTCATGGAGGCAGCAGTCTGGGCTGCAATGGGAAGCTGAGGGCTTTTCAGTACCCATCAAGGCCTCAAAGGACCATGCTGGGGGGAAGTTACTCCTGGGTGTCCTGATGCCTGCATGGGGCTCTAGGGATTCCTCAAGTGCTTGATGCTTATGGCAAGAGGGAGATTTCTGAGCAGCCCATCAGCAATCAGTGTGGCAGGTGAAGGGAAAGCTCCCGGGGAGGCTCTCCTGCCATGAGGCAGCCCTGACCTCTGCCAGGAGATGCGCTGCCTCCAGCCCTGCCTGCTCCCCTCCTACCTGCTCAAAGCCACAGATGCGACAGCAGAAAATGCGGGCACAAGGGTGAGTTTTGATCATGATCTTTCCTTCTTTCTGTGCCTTGGTGGTGAAGTAAAGTCGCCCCTTCATTGCCTTGCGCCTGCCAGAAACATGGCCAGAGAGGATGGGTTTTTTTCAGGGAATTTCCCTCTCATCTCCCCCAAGGAAGAAAGAGTAGCTCTCTGAAATTGTTGGGCAGGAGCAGTCTCAGACTTCCATGGGCTGACTGCCAGCTCAGGACTGCTATGGCCTGAGCCAGAGAGAGAGGTCCCCCCAAGAGAGGCAGGCTCCCTCCGACTCAGGGGTGCTACTTTGCGGCATCTTGCAGATTGCCTGAGCATTGCCAGGAAAACCTGCCCACGAGCTGCAAAGAGCAAGGCTCACCAGGGCATGGGAGAGGGGCAGAGGAGCTGCGGGCCAGCAGCCCAGCACACACTCACCTCTCCGCATCCAGCTTCATCAGCCTGCGCACGTCGAAGCAGAACTGGACGTTGGTGACGGTGCAGCTGGGATAAGCCTCACTGCAGGCACGGAGACACAGTGACAGCGGGAGCTGGGGGACGGGGACAGCCTCCCTCCCCAGAGCCTGGAGCTCACTGCCAGCTCTCAGCAGGATGAGCAGGGTCCACCAACCCCACTAAGACCCCTGGTAGGCAGCATGAGAGGAAACAGCTGCCTTCTCTGCACCAGCGTGGAGCCAACTGCCTGCAAGGCTGTGGTGTGTCGCCTGCCTTCAGCACAGCGTGAGCACCAGCTGCCCTGCTGACGGGAGGCTGGCCTGTGGTGCTACTCACTGGAAATGCTTGATGATCAGGGAAGGGTCTGTTATCTCCTTGGGAATCCGGGTGACCATCAGTGTCCGGGCGACCTGCAGGAGAAGGAGGATTGGTGATGGATGGGGGCAGATGGTCTATTGGACATCTCAGTGCTGTCCTGCCTGCCTGCACTGTGGCCAGGGTCACTGCTTCCACCACATGGATGGGGAAGGGATGTGCACAAGTGGAAGAGATGAGACTCAGGAAGATTATGCTCTCATCTGGTGACCGAGATAGCATGATCCCTCTCATAGCATGATCTCTCATTCCCCAGCTACCAGGAGCATTGGCTGCCAGTGTGGAGTCTGAGTCAATGCAGACCACTCCAGAAGCACGGCTCAACATTACAGCCTCACAGAGAGCTGGACAGAGCAAAGTTTTAATCTCAGCAACAAGGCAGCGATAAGAAACAGTTTTGCCTCTGAACTGCCAGGCTTTCTCCAGAAACTTGAGGAAATCCACCTATCTTTTCCTACCTGCCCAGTGCCAAACTGTTAGTAAAGCTCTCCTTATACATTAGGACCATCCTTTCTGTAAAGCACATACAGTAGTCTGTCTGTGTTGAGAAAGGCAGAGATGATGGCTGCCATAGGAGGGGAGTTGCTGCTCACCTTCTCGTTCTCCCTGTACTCGAGATGGACGGAGTGATGGGCCATGCAGAGAATGGTGAGGATGAAATAGATGAGGGCGAAGATACTGTGAAGCCACAGGAGACGGTCCCTGGAGGAAAGAAAGGCTGGATCAGCTACCCATGCAGAGGGTGCATGTCACACAGACCAGCTCAGCACCACACTCATCACTGCCCAGCCCTCCCAGCCCTTACAAGGACCAACACACATTCCTCGGGGGACTGAAGGTGCTGCTTCCATGGTGCTAGCTGAGACACTGTAGAAACGAGGGTGCCCAGGCTACTCCTGATGCAACGTTTGCTGGTAGCAGGGGTGCAGCAGGCAGTGCAAGCGTGCTGGCTACGACGACCGTGCTTGTGCGCAGTGCAAACAGACCCACGGACAACTGCGAGTAGCGTGCTGCTCACATGGACCAGTCCCTGGCATGGTCAAGGGGCTAGGCCGAGTGTGATGCCTTGGCGCTCCCAGCAGTGCTAAACACAGCAGCAGCAGCACACACAGTCCCCCAAGACATGGGAGCCACGTACTGTGTTGGGATGTTGGCGATGGTTGTCCGCCCAAAGTGGGTGGGATTGTTTCCTGCAAGAGAAGAGGAGAAGTAGGGAGGTTACAAGGCTCCTGTGCAGCCTGTGCTCCCAGGGAAGCGGCTGTGGGACCCCTCTTTGCTCCCTTGTCTCCACTTGTCTCCCAGCTCCTTGCCAAGCCCCTGGACCCCTAGAGTCCTTGAGCCTCTTTCATTTCCTCTGTCCTGCAGCTGAGCCTGATTCCTGTCTATGGTGCTGGTTCTTTGCACAGCCCGTGCAGAATCAACCCTCCAGAGAGCTTAATTCTGCTCAAGTGCTGGCTCAGGACAGCGTGGGTCTGCTCTCTGTCCCTGCAGCACACGCTGCTCACCCTAAGGCTACTTGCTTGTGACACACTCCCAAAACACCCCCAAGCTGGGGAAGCACCTACCCAGGAGGTCCCCTGAAAAGTTGACGGGCAGGATAACAGCCACGGAGAGCACACAGACCAACATGAGCAGGACCAGGAGATGCCGCTGGAAGGACAGGTATGTGGTGGCATCGATCCCACATTTACTCTGAATTTCCTCATCCCTGAGGAAAAGAGAGGGGTGCAGGTTAGTGCTGGTGGTGCTGCCTCCCTTCCTCTGCCACCACCACCCCCTTCCAACCCCAGGGACATTGGCTGCTCCAGCTTTGACAAAGCCACAAAAAATCATGGTCTCCTTCCTGGGGATTCGGGCACAGGAGAAATGGAGAGGAAAGGGTCTTCAGGCTGCCAGCTCACCACAGCACGTGTTCCTAGTAGAAGGGCTTATAGACCATTTTTTGGGGACATGAGTCTGGGCATAGCAGAGGCACCGAGAATGCACAGAGAGGAGCCCTCTGATCCCACTCACTGCTGGGGTGTTTTAGCAGGGCTGTCTCTGCTCTGTCCCACCTCTGGTCCCTGTGGGAGCTCACTTGGTGGTGCTGAGTGTTGGGTGGCTCCACAGCAAGTGTCCACCTGCGGGCACCGGCTACCTGGGGATGGGCAGTGGTGGGTACCACCAGCAAAGGAAATGCCAGGAGCACCTACTTACTTCATTTGGTAGATAGAAATAAGCCAGGAGCAGAATCCCTGAAAAGGAAGAGAGTCAAGATGAGCTGGGAGTAACTACCTTGACCTCCCCATGGGCTTGGGGCTGAGCCATGTTCTGCTCTTGGCCAAGCAGAGGGCGAGCACAGGGCTCTGCAGGGACACCTGCAGGGGCTGAGCCGCAATAGTGGCCAAAAGCAGATGCTAGAAAAGAACAGAAAACATGGTGATATTTGTGTCAAGGATCCATAAATTCTCTGTGTCTTTGCTCAAAGTGCTTTCCAAGGCTGACCACTGAACCAGCACTGCCATAGATCACATAGATCACAGAACAATGCCAAGATCTTCTTCTTCACTAGTAGTAGCTCTGAACTTGACACTGCATGCAGCATTTGGATTTTTTCCCTATATACTTTATTTCATTTAGCTCATATGAGCTCAGAGCCCTTCTGCAGTCCTCTCCATCACAGCTGTACATCAGTAGGCTCTGCCCCCCACTTTGCTCCTTTCCAACTAATTTATGAAGACTCTGAAAAGGAAAACGCCAGGCAGATCCCTGGAGGACCCTTCCCCCTGTGAATGTTAATGGCTTATTCCTCCTCTTCATTCCCTGACTCCATCCATTCCATGACCTTTCCTACTCCACAGCTGAGCTTCTTTTGAACAACTGCAGCAGGAGACTTCAGAAATCCAAGCAGACTCCACCAAAGCTCCTCCTGCCCCATGCGCCTGCCTGGCTCCCTGTAGCTCTACGGCCTGATTGCCTGTCAAGAAAGCCAGGCTGACCCTCCTCATATATCATGTTCAGTAGTTCTGTGCAAAATAATTTCTAAAAATTTCTCCATCTCTCCATATGGATGTCAAGCTCACTACTCTTCTTGAAAAACAGGACAGAACAAAACAGCATTGCATCAGGCAATTTCCAGCTCTCTAGGACTTCCAATTTCAAGAGAGAGATTATGCACTATAGTTAATAGTTCAGCTATTCATCTCAGGTCAGTGAGAATGCTGCTCTTGAAAATCTGTTCTAGTAATAGTAATTCATTAGTTGTGTTTTCTACAGCCTTATTCCTCCAGCCCCACTTCCAGACAGATCCTCCAGAACATCCACTCAAACACAGAAGGGTTCCCCTGTGGGAACTTCTTCAAGCCCTTCTACACTGAACACAGACACAAGCTTAGTTTAGATTCCCTGCTACACTCTTACCTTCTCAAGCAACCATTTTCTATCTTGAACATGTATTGATCCTATCGACTCTCTTGCAGGTTTCCCGTTTCTGATGTGTTTGAAGAAAAAAAATTGCATTTGCTTTTATACCTCTGCAAATTTCTCCTCAAAATCACTTTTCCCCCTTCCTGTCTTATTGTATTTTACAGGTAACCTGGCAAAGTTTAGATTTTCTTTACTTTGAAGAATCTTAACTTTTAAAAAGTCTGCCTAAAGTCTATCTGGTAACCTCTCTCATCCTGCCGTTTAGCCATGCTGCCTTCCTTTTGGTCTTTCTCAATTACTTTTGCTAGGTAGTACACACTTTCCCAGAGCATCCAGTACAGCATCTTTAAATAGTCCTTCTGCCATCTGCAAATATTTTACTTCTTTGGCCTTCCTGACGAGTTTGATATTTTAATATGTCTTTTTATACAGCAGTGACTGACTTTTCAGCTTTTATTGGCAGAAAAGGAAGATAAACAGTGAAACATGTCAGCCCATGTTTATTGCTAGTGAAGCCTGTTTTGTGTCTCATGTCACACAGGGAGAAAAAAAGACAACGTCAAAAGGATGCACGTGCTGCTCACCAATACCCAGAGTGGACTTGTGGGCAAAGCAGTGGGCAGAGCTCCCAGGGGCTGGGACCCTTGGAATCAAGACAAACCAGGACCAAGAAACCCTTCAGCTTTTCCTGGTACACAAACAGCAGCTCCCAGGCCTGCTGCTGTGTTAAACAGGAAACATGTTGTTGGAAACATGTTGTTTAACCTCTCACTGTTAACTTCTGACCTGACGTTCCTCCAAGTAACAGCGTCTCCTTGGACAGGACAGAGCTCGCTTCCTCACCACATCCTGTGGGTACTCACCACATCCTTGTTGTCTGTGTCCAGGGGGCTGGTCTCAGATGGGGACTTCTCTTTCTCACTCTGCTCGCCATAGAAAAGCGATGTCAAACTTTTAAAGGAGAGGGAGAAAGAAAGGAGTGAGAGATGAGAGAAGAAATAGAAAGGAGGGAAGGAGCACCCTTGGAAAAGCAACTTGGACCTTGCCCTCCTTGAACTTCTCCTGGGAAATCAGCCAGGCTGAAATAGGTTTTGTGCACAACAGGCTCAGTGGGAGGAAGACGTGTTTGGGTTTGCAGTTATCAGGTTTGATGAGTGAACACACAGGCTGCTCAGGAGGGAGCCTGCCCTGGGTGGCAGGATTGTTTGAAGCACACAAGAAGGGCACCCTCAGCCCTCCACGTCCTCTGGGAAATGCCTGTCCATCCCCACACATGCCCTGTGCCAGAGCCTGGACGCACGCAGTGCCTGGAGGGAGGCCACCCCACACTGCCCAACAGCCAGGGCCTGCAGCACAGTTGCCTTAGCTCAAGGACAAGGGCCCAGTGAACTGGATTTTTACATTCCACTGGTTTCAGCCCTCCTAAATGCCATTACAATAAAGAAATCTTAAGCAGATTTTGCATTTTAAATTCTGATTGCCCATTTAATCTTCTCAGTGAAATAAAACATTGCTCATCCATTTCCAGACTTCGATTCAGAGCCCAAATCCAAGTCCACTCAGAGGTGTCCTCATGCCTTTCTCACCTATCATTGTCCATCAGCAGTGCCAGGCGGCCATAGTCCCAAGCTGCTTTCCGAAGGCAGGAGAAGACCAGAAGGAGAAGCTGCAACAAGAGTAAAAAGGAAAGGTGAAAGGTCTTGCTGTGGGATCCACCACATGCCTCCTTTCTCACTGCCTGTTGATGGACTCAAGCATACACAAAATTTACTTCTCAAGCCAACCTCCTCCTGCTCCACGAACTCACCACAGCTGCTGGAGGATGGCAGCACAGACACCAACACAGCACAGGGGACCCCACACATCTCACACACCTGTGCCACGACAGACCCCTGCAAGCAGAGCTCTGCCCCTCAGCTACCCTTGAGGTCTATAACCCCAGCTACCCCTGAGGTTACAATTGCCACAGTGTGGGCAAAGCTGTTGCCTCCCTTTGCTGTAGGATAACCCACACTGCCCCAAGCACAGGCCACCTTCACACACACATGGCATGGGTGCCCACAGTCCGTCTCTCCTTGGGGATGCTACATTCACACACAGCCCTAGCTACAGTCCCAAAACTAAGTCCACTCTTTCCCTCCTGGCCAGGCCTCGTTGGTGGGATGAGTAGTGGACACTGCTGCGCACGTGGGTGGCTCAGTCCCTTTCCCTCTGCACCACGTCACAGGCTTCTGAGCAAGCAACACAGAGCACTGCTGCACTGCACCACCCCACAGCACCATTGAGAGGGATTTGCTAGACTCAAACACCAAAACCCACCATAGCAAGGGTCACCCTAGAGAGTCAGAAGACAGGTCCAGAAGGCTACTTTGAGCACACCAAACTTGGTAGCAGGACAAAAAGCAGTCACAACACCTTCTGGGCACTTTCTTCCTAATTGGAGCACTGCCTCTAATCAACACGTGCATGAGAAGTATCAAGAGGGTTTCAAACATTCAGGACACAGCCATTACACAAAACGCACTCTGGGCTGTCTCCTCTTAGAGTCTGGGATATAGGGACTGTGCTTGCTGGCCAAGAAGGCCATTTCCAGCCCTGATGCCTCCTTTTCTCCACAGAACTCTGTGGGCATGGGGCCTGGTACCCACAGACCCGGTGCCCTTCCAGCCCCACTCACCAGCCAGAGGATGAAGTTGATGGCGAGCACAGTGGGCACCCCACCGAAGGGCAGGCCTTGCAGGACGGTGCTGCGGGAGCGGGCGCTGAAACACTGCTCCTCAGTGCTGTTTGCCAGGGGCTCCAAGAAGCTGAGCGCCTCCAGGGAAGTGGGGCTGGCACCATGTGGTGCCGGCTCCACCGAGTACACGCTGTCCATTGGTGCTGCAATGGGGCCTCAGCCTGCAACAGAAAGGCTGGGGTGAAGATGGCAGAGCTTTTGCTGGAAAATGGGCCCTAGCTCCTGCAGGTCCCCCACAGAGGAGCTCACTAAGAGAAGGGGTGGGATACAGCTGGCTTATGGCCTTGCAGAAGCAAGAAAGCAGAAATGCCACGGAGATCAGAACAGAGCTAATGGAGCACGACCCACACTCCCACCTTCTCCAGCTTCCCTTCTCCCAGGGAAGGGCTGTGGGACAAAGGGCAGGAGAAGGAAAAGGGCTGAAGAAAGTCACAGTTACTTCACTTTCTTTCCCCACAATAAACCAAATGCTATTTGGTTGTTTCCATCATACCTGAGACAGGGCTTTCACCACCTCCTCTTCTCATTCCTGGAAGTTGCGTTGAATCACAGCCACCCTGGCGCAATCAGCACACAGGAGCAAGGGACATTTGCTTGAACTTCTGTTAATAAGAGCAGTGATGACATTAGCAGGGGGGCTGCCCTTGCTTTGCTCCCCTCATTCAGAAAGCTGCTGTTTGTGGGCCTTCCAGCAGCCTCCCCTCCTCTAGCATCACAGCTTCTATCCTCCTGCCAGAGCAGGACTGCAGGACTGATACTTCCAGGACACACTGAAGTCTCAAAAAAAATCAGCTTCTCAAAATCCTAAATGTCAAGATTCTCCCCACTTTGCCTGAGTGCTGATAGCATGACCTACAGATCTCACTGGAAGGAAACACTTTCTTGCTCTTCACTTTCTATAATTTCATTTCTTTCTCCCTGGTACCATTGAATGCTTCCCTTTTTGCCCTGGGATTTCTACTCGGCTGCTGTGACTCTCCTCAAGGTGGCAGCTTTCCATACTGACACAAAATGAACCTTTCCAATTCTCCCTCATGCTCTAGACACCCCCATTGCTTTGAGACCTTGTCTAAAGCCTCTTACGTGAGTGCCATGCACTGCAGACACGCTACTGTGACCACAGCCTGTGCAAAAACCACACGAAACATCTCTGTGCCCATTAACATGGACTCCTCTGGCTGTATTCAAGCAACTGGGTATTTCTTCACCTCCCTTTTTTAATCTATATTCCAGATACAAATCGATCCCCATTATGACCCCTGTAGTCACCTTGCAAAAGCAGATCTTTGTTGCAAGATGCTCATAAGCCACACAGACAGGACAAAGAAAAAGAGGAGCCACAGACTGATTCAGCAGTGAAGGAGGATACAAAGACCTCAGTGACTTGGACATGCCAAGTTCAGATGGTGTTTTTTCTCATCAGGACCAAACTGGATCAGTTTTGCTTGCACACCAAAGGAAACCTGACTGAGAGACCCTTGGGGAGCACAGAAAGAACACACACAAAATGCCTCGGGCTAGAAAGGGGATCCTCTTCAGATCTTCATGGATTTGCTTTTGTTGGGAAGCATTTACTTTTGCCGTGTCAGTGTGACAGATGGGAGACTACATTAGCACATGGTTTTATGTGCACCGCTAAGGGCAGTCTCTTGCTTGTGGATATTATGGTCCTGACCTAAAGTTCTTGAGGAGACAGGACATGTCCCTCCTCTGCTAAGCAGAGTAGGTAGGAAGTGGGTGCTGGGGTGACACAGATTCAGGCCTGAAATACTGATTGCCTTCACCCTCTACATCCAGGGCAAGGAAGACAAAGAGGGAGATTTTCAAACAGAAAGTAGACAAAAATGCACTATGATGGTCTGATGCAGTCAGGCGGACATCATAAATTCCTAAGGATATCTTAAGAGTTTGGGCTTGATGAATTGGAGAACTAATCTTGGTGCTTGCTATTTCCAAATTAAAGAAAAGGACCTGCTAATTCTTCTAAAGCCTAAATTCCAGCCTAGAGAAAAACCTTCACTGGAAGTCACAGAGTTGTCAAAGGAGCTTGGACTAAGGCTATAGCTCATCGATGTCTGATGCTCTCCCTACTCCAGGTTAGACAGATATCTGGCTACCTGCATAGATGCCTTAAAGAGATATTAGAAACTGATGAACTACAAGCATCAGGACCCCCAGGACACACAGACCCATAGCAGGCACTTTTATTGTATATGTGGTACATTGTCATCTGGGGCACTGGATTCAGCCTCTGCTACAAGATCTTGCTACTTGCAGCACGTTTACTTCTTCTTGTGGGTTATCCAGCCACGTATGCCTTGATTTAACTGGTCTATGAGATCTGGTGACATCCTAGCCCAATCTAGAATGGCTGACACAGTAGCTCCCAAAAGAACTGTCCTCCAGGTCACCCACCGAGCTGGGCTGATACCAGCTCCTGGAGGGCACGCCAGGAGAGCCAAAGCTCAAGTACCATCTCTGGTGTCATGTGTAAAGAGTGGGATGGAAAAACCTCCCCATAGTGCCCTCTAATCACAGCTTGCATTCCGACCAGGGCAGGGAAATCCCAAGCTTTGAGGGTCAGTGTGGTCCAGAGGCAATAACAACATCTGAAAAGGGAGCTCCGGCAAGGGGAGTCCTGTGGGAAGCAAGTGTAAGGGCCGCTGTGACGAGCTGCAGCCATCCCCCTGCAGTCCAGCTGCCTCCCCCTGCCCGCTGTGAAACCTCCCGGGATGCCAGGGCCGGCCCTCCGCGGTGGAGATGTTCCCAATCTGCTCTTCCTTGTGTGCACGTCTTCCTCCTCCCATCCCCACGTAAACAGCAGAGCCAGCACCATCTGGCACTTCTAGCTGCTAAATAATTCACTGCCTTTTTGTTAACATAGAGATTGTGTCTATGACCCAGGGAGCTGTTGGACCTTCAGTAAATAAACAAGGGGACTCCTAGCAACTTCTAAGTCCCTCTTTGCCACTACTCCACTGCCCAGGGTTAAGATCCCCAGTCACAGTGTTCATGCTTCCAGGAGGAGCAGCACAGCATGGCAGGGAGAGAGCGCCACAGGGATCCGCATCTTTTCCTGTCAAGTCCTCGTTGCTGTTCCTTGTATTGTATTTTTTGTATTTTTTGTATTTTTTTGTATTTTTTGTATTTTTTTCCCAGTGGACAAAAAGCAATAGGTGCCTCGTGCGGATGCTGCTAGCGCCCTGCCCTCCCTGTGCACATGCAAACCTGTGCAGTGCTTCTTCTCCAGCACAAACCTTCACCCACCCAGTCCAGGCAACTCCCAGCTCTTCCCTACCATATCAAACATCTCCTTTTCAATTACAGTCTCACTGCACAAAGAAATTTTAGGAACAGAAGAGTCCTGAATTCAGCCTCAGGCTCATTTTCCTGCCTTTGTCCAGGTCCCTTCATCCCCAGCCATCCACAAATAGGATACCCATCTCCAGATATCCAAGATTCCTAGATCATTTGTTTGAGCTAATCTCACCTTTTTTCTTTTGGTGCTGATCATACAGAAGCATATTCAAATTACATAACAGCAATGCTATCATTAAAAATAACCACTGGGAACAACCAGATAAGTAAATACGTAAATGTTCTAGGAACAGCTCATGTAGAAAAAAAAATGGCAAGAAGAATTTCTGCTCATGCACTCCAGCAACAGCTTGATCTCAGTCCTGTAGGACATGCTCAAGCTTCCTTCAAATGGAGGAGATATATTAAAGAATAGCACTTTGTAGTGATATATACAAACACATGGACACTCTGGCTCAGATGTAAGGTTCCTGTCAAAACCCTCAAGCTAATTTTTAACACAGTGCTTATGAGATAATGCAGCATTTTGAAATACCCTGGTAAGAGCACTCGGCAACCTTACCTTAAAGGTCCAAGCAAGAAAAAGATAGAATCACTACATCAGTTTCTATTCCAGTCTGCATCACTGATGGTGTCATTTTGAGTAGAACCCTTCCCCTCACTGTTCTTTTCCCTGTTTTTAAGAAGTGGAAAGGTAGTAACGATGTGAATAACTGGGCTGGCTGGGTGAATTCTCCTCCAGAAGATGCTGCACGCACTTCCCATCAGCTGGAGAGGAGACAGTACTGCCACATGCCAATCACAGACAGGAGGCTCTTTTTGCCAGACACTGCCCTGAAGCAGTAACAGTGACAGTCAATTGAAAAAACATAGTAATGGGCAGGATGGCATCTAGGAAAATGAAGCAATAATATACAGGCAAAAATTACAACTGTCAATCCTACCCAGTCAAGGTCTTACTTAAGGGAAAGAGGTTATATTAAGATTAGGAAATGGGCAGAGTAATAAGGAAAGGCTATCTTCATCTCTCCTGTTTGCAACAGCTTTGAACGGACAGGGAATTTATGAGGTTTATCATTCTGCAAATTTACTGGACAATTTCTATGAACCATTTCCAGTGTGACAGGTTTGTCTTGAATATTCAGTGTCCTGTTTGTTTTACTTATACACCAGCATATGCTTCTCCTCTCTGGTTGGGTGGGCACTAATCCAGAGAATCAGATTTCCAATTAAAAATAAGGCATTTCTTTTATGTGAATGCATTTTTTTTTTTTCTTAAGCACCCTGCCAGCAAACTCATTTGCTAAGATATTCACAGAAAACACCAAAACAAAGTCTCAGATGACTAACCCAGGCTTTCTCACATGCCTGCACTCACTCAGCCTTGGCCATCTATCCCGGCAGGAAAAGCACTGCTCATTTCTGCTTGCAGATTGTGCAGTTGAGGCATGGGTCTATTGAATAGGCTGCCCATGGTCACAAAAAGCCAGCAGAGAAATCAGGGTTAGAAAGTGGGCATTAGATTCCTGATAGCTGTTGGAAACCAAGCCTCCTGACAGCTACCTGACAGCCTCTTCCATCTTCCTTCCTTTCCAAGGGAGAAGTGCCCAGGCTGCAGAAGAGCAAAGTGAGGACAGATGTAATGAGTGATCAAGTTAACACCTTGATGTGCTGAGAAAGCAGCAAATTTCCAGCATCCGAGCATGGGTGACTGTGGAGACCCACACTGTGGAGCCTGTGGAGTGGGGGAGGTTGAGAAATCCCAGCGAGTGCCACTGACTCAGCACCACAGCCAGGAGGGAGTAATGACCTCAGGCTGGGAAAAGGCTCATCAATATCCTGCTCTGAGCTCCCTGAAAGTGTGACAGAGGCACTTCTGGCACCCAAGGACACAAAGCAGGGTCTGTTTTAGGGACATCATTCCTGGAGACACTATCCACAGCAGTGAAATCGAGGTACATGTTATTTATAACAAGCCTGCATTCTGCTAAGCTCATGGCACAGACATCTTCATCAGCAGAAGGCTCTGCATCCTCCCACCAGCAAGGACAGCAAACACGTTCACAGAGCACAGATACCAGTGCTGCCCCTGAGCCCACCTCAAAACCAGACATATCCAAAGGAAAAGGGACCACAGGCAGCAACCTGGCCTAAGGATAACGCTGCCTAGAGTGAGCAAGATTTGGAGATGAGGGGCACCCTGTAGCAACTGAAGATTCCTAAGCAGCACGAAAAAACATATTCAAAGATGAGTTCAGTATCTCCAACCAAGAGACAAGAGGTGACGTGGACTTGACTCATGATGAGGGAGAGGCTGTGTCCCTGTTTTGGGGAGCCAAGCACTTTCTTTCTGCTCTCAGGATGGCAGGTTGCCACTGTATTTAGGAAAATTGTGCAGGGTCACTGTGCCCCAGGAGAAGAGGCCCGAGACTCACCTTAAGCCAACACAGCACTTCAGGGCAAAATCCTCCCTTGCCACATCCCCCAGCAGTGGCTGCTGAACAGCTCCCAGCTCCCTGCCTTCTCTTTCAGTACTCACATCTGGAGCCAGATGTGACTGGGTTTCAGCACTCAAAGTTCTGCCTAGGAGATGCTCGGAGGGCAAGATCTGAGAGCTGTTTCCAGCACGCAGCCTCCCAGCAGGGGCCTTTGCATGACTGTATCTGCAGACTTGCTCTGCAATCTGGCAGCCACCTGCACAAACCCGTGTCTCCTGGAGGGAAGCTGCGGACTGGGCCAGTCGGCATTTGCTCTGTGCAGCACTTCTCAGCATGAGAATATGGCCCAATCTTGGAAGACCACAGGCAACCGAGAACAAATAGCATTTACCATAAGATGTAAATGCACAGAGGTCTGTTTGGGCCAGTACAGGGAAAATTCTGCGCAGAGAGCAGCTCTTCTCCAGCTCCTCCTCCATGTGAGCAAACAGATGCTGGAGGGAGCACACAGCAATCAAGAGGGAATAGCCATATCTCAACTTATTCATTTTCAAACTAATCCTTTTACCCCACATTTGACTAAGCCGTCACTGCAGTCAGGCTTTGACCTGTGTTTGTTTTATATTTCACTATCCTGCTGTGCTCACACTGTGCTTTCACAATAACAGCGCTTAGCCCCTTGCACTGCGCTGAGCAAACACCAGCTAATTAGGCTGCACGCTCCCCACGGCAGGGCCCGTCTCTCATCCCGCACTGCGCACCCTTGCACTTTGCTAACGCTCACACCAAGGCTGTTCATGGCAAGGGATCAGCCAGGCCGGGCACAGCCCAGTGCAGCGCAAGGCAGGGAGATGCAGGCTGCGGAGCCTGGGGTGTCCTCGGGCCAGGGCTGGGGCACAGACTCCCAAGACCCAGGGCTGTCTGAACGGGATGGAGGGATGTGGTGGTTCGCACGTGGCACAGGGGCAGGGAGTTCCCTCGCGGTCACTGAGGTTGCTCAGGAACCTCCCAGGGCCAGGGTCACAGTGAGGGAAGAGGGTCTTAGAGCAAAGTCTCCAATTTCTTACTCCAAGTGGTTTTTAAACAGTCTCCTCTCCCCTTTGCGCTGTGCCCCGGGGCAGGCTGCTTTGCTCTGAGCAGCAGTATGCACGAGAGTGGCACCCACTTTGCTCCCCAATAAATCCCACCTCCTCAGTCTCTCACAGCATAAGCAGACACCACAGACTGTCCAGGTCACCTGGGACCTCAAGAGCAGAGCTTGGATGAGAGTCCAACCTGCTCCCTTCTTCTCAGCCTGAAGGGAGCTGAACCCAGCTGTGCACTCTGCCTCCTCCTCACCAGAAGTAACATCAGGGTCAGCTCAGCTCTCCCTAACCCCCAAAAAGGCACTGTTAGGTGAGGGTGAATTTTATAAAAGCATCCAACTTTACATGTTGTGTCCAAATTGCAATTGAGGTAGGGGTGTGTTTATCTCCTTAGTAAACACACACAGAGGCACATATGTTCAGGAAAGCAGTATTTCTGAGCTAATGACCATCATGAGTTTGTTTTCCTGGTTGAGTGCTTTGGACTACAGTCCTCCTGCACATGTCCCTTCTGGTCGGGGGAGGCAGGGGCCTCCATCTGTCCTCCGGCACCACAGGCCTGACACCATTGCCAGGCTCCACTCTGCAGCTGGGAGGCTGAAGGCTGCTTTCAGCCCCCAGAGGAGCCCCAACACTTTAATTAGTAATTAATTAGTAATATGTGCACCTGAAGACAGCTTCCACCCCCTGCTAAATATGATTGAGGGCCATCAAGGCAACTGTCCCCAGGGAAGGATTTGAGCTTCTCCACTCCTCTTTGAAGAACTTATCTACTAACTCCATCACCATAGCACATTATGTTCAAACAGACACAAATGAGCAAGAACAGCTTTTGTTTGGCCCCAAAGTCAAAAAAAAAGGCCTCTCTCAGAAAGATTGGGAGGGTGATAGGACATCAGCCACTTACAGGCAGATTGTTTCTATCTTCAGTAAAATAAATGTGCTCAAACAGGTGAGGACTTTAAGGCCTGTGTGAACAACAGGGCCACCCTCTCTGGGGAAACGCTCCCTTGTGGCAACCCATACGCAAACCAAGAGCAGCCACGTCATGGCCCAGGGTCATGGCTGTCACTGCAGCTCACAAGGTACTTTTCACAAATGCCAAAAGGGAACCAGCTACAGCGGTCCCTGGAAACACAGGAAAAGACAGAAGAGCCGCTCTTTCCTTTCCTCTCCAAGCCTGCTCTGCTCTTCGGGGAGCCGTGGGAGGTGGAGAGGAGAGTGGGAGTTTTGTGCTGCCTTTTATAAAGCACCTGCTGCCGAGAGACTTGAGTCCACGTGGGAAGTGCCAGCGTGGAGCTTCCTGGCAGAGCCAGGGGCATGGGGGGCTCTCCGGAGCGCAGGGCAAAGCGGAGCCGGGCACAGGCGAGGCGAGGGCACTCGGCACGTGTGTGCCCACGGACACACGCGGCCCACGCACGGCCTGGGGAAGCCGCACTGCTCCACAGGGCAGCTCCCGCAGCTTCGCGGCCCTGTGTCCTGCCGGGCGGCGCTGGCAAGGCGCGCGTGGCGGCCTAGGAAAGAGCAGGGGCAGCTGAGCCCCCAGTGCCTAAATCCTAGCCCAGCACAGCCCACTGCCCTGCTGGGCACCAGTCTGGGCACAGGCCTCGAGGTCCAAGTCTTGTCACACTAAGGAGGACAGCACTGGGTGCCACAGGCCCATCTCCCATTCCCCCTTCTGAAGCTCATTACCCAGCCTGTTAGAGCCCCACACGGGATCTGATTGCTCAGGAACTGCCAGGACATTGACACTGACATTCCCTCCGGCAGGTAAGAGTCGAAGAGGAGGCAGAGGACATGAATCCACCCGCAGCCATGTGTGGGACATGGTTGTGCTCCTTTGGTGGATGTTCACTGCCACAGGAGCCCAAAGCTACACAAGCCACACCACTGGCAAACCCACCCCTACATCTCCCTCAAAAGCTTCTTTTTGAGGGCAATGCATTATAACAGTATATACACATCTATTTTTGCTAAAACAGGATTTCAGAATACTTCCCGAGATAGAACCTTTCCTTAGTTATGTGCAGAGCCAAGCACCAGCAGCAAAGGGTGAGGGTCGGGCTGCAGCGGGAGCCCGAAGCACCCGGCCTGCCAAACCCGGCCCCGATGAGGCTCTCCTCCCACCTCTGCACAGCTTCCAAGCACGTGTGGGTAATGCCACACGACCAGGAGGAACCAGTGCACCCTGAGAAGCCTGGCGGCTGCAGCTCAGCAACGCTTGGGCACCAAGAGGTTACACGAGCAGAGATTGCCTGGACAGATGTTCTGCCAGTCGCCTCGAGCCTTCCCGCCACAGGATGGAGGGATTAATTAGCCCTCAGGCTCAGTTTGAGTCAACAGCACATTGAAGGGAAGGAAAAGCATTTCAGGGTGAATGCAGCAGCCTGGAAAGGGAAGACAGCAAGAGAAGGTGCTCCCCACGGCCTCTCTCTGCCACCTCTGGGGATCCATCCAAAGGTGTCCAGGGGGACTTACACATCGATCTGGACACTGCCCCCGGCACAGGGCGCACACTGTGCAGGTAAGTACTGCCGTACCTGCAGTTGGAGCAGGATGCACACCACAAGCTCGCAGTGCCTGACACAGCATCCAGGTCAGTAAGCCTGCATGCCCGCAGCGAATGGACAGCACTCCTGCAGGGAGAGGACCCTGTGCTGCTGCAACACAGGGGTATCTGAGCAGCCAGAAGAAGCCACCACCCTCTGCCTTTGGGGGAAGATACGCAAGCAAATTTGATCTGTCTTCAGTGGGAGGAAGGAGGGACCTGAACCAGTCTCGGAGGTCACCACCAGACAGCAGTGCCTTCACCTGAGGCGCCAGCCTGCCCTCCCAGCCAGGCCTGCCACCACAGCCCAGCTCTCCTGCAGAGCACAGCTCTGCTTTCTCCTCAAGCAGTGGGTGGGCAGGCAGGCCATCGCCCCTGCTTGCCAGGGCACACTCCCGCCAGCCTAACCGTGGCCCGTGCGGACGCGAGGGCGCAATTGGAAGGAAGGTGCTGCTGCGGAGGGGGGCGGCTCTCGCAGGCACACGCAGAGCTGCAGACATGTGCATCTGCAAAGCACTTAGTGATCGGCCTCTTCCAGCCATGCCGAATGCTCGGAAGCGCCGAGAAGCCAGCTTGTCCCCATCGCTGCCGCCTGCCTCCGGGGGAATTCCCATTGCCCATGGCACAGACGAGCAGATCCACAACCACGTACCCACCGGAGCGCAGGGCAGACAGCCCCTCGCACACACTGGGCAGCTCTCCTCCCCAAATACCTTTCAGGAAGGAGACTCGAGTGGGCCTGGAGTATCAGGGATCAGAGGGATATCACAAGGCAGTTGGGATGGGAACACCAGCACAGCAAAAGCCATCGGGAGGGGGACAAGCTGCCCAGAGCGCAGTGCAGGAGTGCGGGATCACTCCGGACACAGGTGCAGCGCGGGGCCTGGGCTCCAGGCAGGGGACACAGGCAGCAAGAGGCAACACACGGTTCTGCTCTGGGCCAGCTGCCTCCGAACTGGAAGCGCCCCCGTATCCACCCGCGGCTCCTTCCCGCTCCGGCCTTGCCATCCCGCCAGGTAGCAGCTGCTCACAGCTACTGTGAGCGGCGCCACAAGGCACCGACGTGACTGAGAAAAAAAAATGTTACAAACGACTTAATTCCCTTAAGGCAGAGAAGGAAGTGTCAAATCTGGGCACGCATGAAGGCCAGGCTGGGAAAGGAATGAGGTGAGAAAGCAGGGGGCTGGGATGGAGAGCATCTCACAGAGATGTGGCGAGACAGATGGCAGATTCAGCAGCAGGGCAGCCACCAAGCACCTCGCACATGATTCCCTCTGCATGGGTAGGGAATACGCACTGGGAAATGGCTCACCATGGAGCTGCCAGGCCAGCCCACCCCTGCCTGGCAGGTTTAGGAGAGCTTGCATGCTCTCCAACACACCAAATTCATCAGCCAGCAGCAGAGATCCTCCTTGGATGAGTCAGCTGTGGAAAAAGAGGCAAAAAGGGACCAGAGGCAAATAGGCAACGGATCAGGATGGTGGGCTTTAGGGGCAAGGAGGCAGCCTGAAGGTCCAGGATGCACAAGAGCAACCCAAGCACGGGCAAGGCTAGGGCTGCTGTCACTTCTTTGCTTACAGGGCTCACTGCTTTGCTAAACCGTCAGCTTAGCAAAACCAGCACACATCATGTCAGAGCTCGGGCAAGAGAAGGGAGAAGCAGCCATCCTCAACTGCTGTCTCTTAACATAAACGTCTAATTTGTTGGCTCTGCATTCATTCAAGGAGCTACATCAGAACCTGAAACTCAGCTTTTTGCATGAAAGAAACCTCTGAAATCTGACTTTGTTTTGAATTTGTCTGTATAAGCAGGCAGTGTCAGGACAACTCTCCTCACATACCACTGCAGCGACAAACTGGACCTGAAACCTAGGGATTACCCCCAGACACACGTGATGTTGTAGCTGCCACAGCATAAGTAAAAGCACAGAGCAAGGCTCAGGGCATGGCACATTTTTTCGTAAAATCAATTAGTAGAGCTCAGTATTATTTCACTTCAACAGGTCAGTGTGCAACACAGGCCACAGAGGAGTGGGATGGTGAAAAATAACTAACTAACTAACTAAATAAATAAATAAAACAGCCCCTGACTTTTCTGCAGTCCTTGAATTAACTGGGAGTCTGTAAAAATCGACATTCTCAGTAGGTGGCACAACCAATAGACTTCTATTCACATTGGGTTTTTTTTTCTTCTGTTCCTGAAAATAAGGAGTTTGGTGAAATTACATGGGAGAAGACACAAGAAATTAAAAACCTGGATGAAAGAAAATTGAACTTGGGTGAAAGCCTCCAACAGAAAAATGCAATGAAATTGCCTGATCGAAAGATCAGCAGCAGTGCAATACAAAAGGAAAAAGCAATAAAGAGCACTCGGAAACAAAACACATAAAGAATTATGGCTTTTTGGAACATGCACCTGACTTCAAAGTAATCAGATTTTGTCTCAATTAAAAAAAATTTAAATTAAGAAACAGCAAATTTAATAATCTACATTATTACGTTACGACTTTCTCTGTAATCTTAAAAAAAAAAAAAAAGTAGAAATTCAAGCAGTATATCCTTGCTGCCAGAGAGATCTGGAACTAAAATACGCACTTTAAAGCGTTCAGAACTTCCTCTGGCTTCAGGAATCTTTATGAAAGAACAGGAATTAATTCGCTGATTAGTTTATTCAAAGTTCAGAAAATTACTGAGAGTTAAAGCAGGAGAGCCCGGTTCCCTTTCCAATCCAAATAAACATCAAGTGTGAGAGGATAATTTCTACAAGTTCTAATTTCTTAAAAGCCAGAAATAATTAATTCATATGGCTGATATATTTTACATGTACTATAATAAAATTGTTTTCCTAATATAGTCATTACTGTTAAATTCATTGTAAATACAAAAAATGCTTTCATAAACTTCTTTGGTGAGGATACATACATTTTACATAATTTTATTTAGCCAACTAGAAAAAAAATAAATTAATGCTTGCTTTCTTCATTTTAAATTGCCTTTCATTTCTTCACTGAAATACAGGCTCATCAAAATTATAATAAATAATAAAGAAATATCTAATAAAGTGTGTCATTCACTTTTAATTAATATAAACATGAGGAATCTAAATAAATGTGTGTTACACCAGAAACACGGTGCAGCACCATTCTGCTTAGCAATGAACACCCCAATGTACTGATCCAGGGGAGTCAACTTGTCCTTCAGAAAACAACAGAAAAATACAAACACAGAGCCAGATTAAGCTAGTTATCTCCCTCATGGCTTTCTGATCCTTGATTTAAATACTAACTTTAATTCATCCATGCTACTCAGCAGCAGGTTAAGACATGCAAGGCAGAGACCAAACTTGTTTAGAAAAGCCTAAAAACTTGGATTAGTTTTTCCTCCATTCTTTTTGCCATTATATTTGCCTTCCATGTGGTTCTGCTTCAGACTTTTCACTGAGAATACAACCCATATATACAGCAACATATACCTATGGGTATATGTTGGGTATACCCTGGGACCCACACACCCTAGAAGCCTCCCAGTGACTAAAGTGCCCACAGGATGGCCCTTTTGCAGCCTTGGGGGCACTAGCACGTCCAAACTTCTGCTGTTCTTCTGCCTGGTACCTTGGGCATCATGCCATGATATCTGCATTTGTCAGGAGACACCACAAGTAAGTTGGTGGTTACTCCTGAGGAGAGGAAGATGCTACAGTGTCCCTGATCTTCAGGGGATCCTATTATCACTAGAGTCAATAACACCCCAAAACAACATGAGACTAGACTTTTTGGCATAAGCATGTCCACCACGAGCTGCACCAATGGTTCAGGTCATATCCATCTGTGAGCAGCTAAGACTACAACAGCTCTTGAAGAGCCTGCTTGGTCAAAGCAGTCCCACAGGCTCTCCTAGGGACAGTGCTGGGAACTGTGCAAATGGTGGGAAGCTCCCATACTGTGGCACTTCCATATGGAAGCTTCCATATGATGGCACTGAAGCTCCCGAGAGGCTCTGCAGCATTACAGTAATTCCAGCTAAGAACGTGAATTCTCAGCCAGAGAGTTTCCTCCGCAGCCCTTAGCGTGGATGCTCTTACATGGATACATTTACCCGGCAAGGCAGGGGGCAACGCTGGGACGTGGGTAACCCCAAATTCCTCTGGGATAATCAAGATGAGGTGGAAAACCCGAAGCCAGGGTGAAGGGGTGCCAAGGCGAGCGGCTGCCGCAGGCCAGGCCGAGGGCGACGTGTGAAGGTGATGGGTGACAGTGGGTGACGGTGGGTGACGGAGGGGTGCGAGGGAGGTCCCTCACCATGTCCCACC
Source organism: Nothoprocta perdicaria (assembly GCF_003342845.1). Classification (NCBI taxonomy): domain Eukaryota; kingdom Metazoa; phylum Chordata; class Aves; order Tinamiformes; family Tinamidae; genus Nothoprocta; species Nothoprocta perdicaria. The sequence goes on along the minus strand of NW_020455788.1, from coordinate 336,070 downwards.
CATTAAGCAGTAACAACAGTGCCGTTGGCAACATGAGGGGCTGTCCCCAGCCCGCTGGCTCCGGCCTCTCGCATTGTTGCTGTAATGGCGTGAGCAAACTCACACTGCTGTTGCCACCTAGTAACAGCGGGCGATCGCAGCCAAACTACCAGTTAGGGCTACGTTTGAAGCAATAACTTCAAGTGAGTTTTATTTTAAGACGTTTATGCATTTTGAAGCACAGGTAGGTTCCTAGGTAGGCGCTTCAGAAGCTGTGGGACACCTCATTACTGAAGGATCTCATAGACTTCTACTACTTTCAGTCCCAAAACGGCTCCCTCTCATGCTTTAACCGATGGAGCCCAAGGCCAGAGCTTGAAATTGTGGTATGGAGATCAACTCGGAAGGAACAAACCTGCCACGCTGTTCCTCCTGAAGCAACCTCAAAGCAAAACTGCTTTGTCTGGGAGCACAGTACATAAGCAATGCAATACATAAGCAATGCAACATTTTGTTCAGACTCAAGGTTAAGTTACATTAAATACATTCACAGCCATTAAACTAGGTAAGAAAAACTGGTTAACCAACCCAGAACCGATGATTGTAGGCTTGGTGTTTATAGGACTCATATGCAGAAGTCAGCATTTGTATAGCAAGCACACTGATGTTTGCATAAGAGTTTAGATGACTGATTAGCTTAATATCAATTGAATTCACTTGTGGGTGTTAAAAACATTTCTCCCTCTCAATGCTGCTTTCATAAAGCTATCAGTCTGTTACGACAGTAGTATTTCCTACAAGGAATATTTTAAAGCAGTGACGATCCCCCTCTTACAACCCCTCAGATTTAGGCTTTGGAGCTGTATTCACGTGTTTACCCCGGGCCAGGAGCTTGCAGCGCATGGCAGGAAGGCTGCATCTGCCCATGCAGGACCACGCGCGCCTCGCTGCTGCACCCGGGCTCCCCGGCACCCTCAGGGCGCAGGGCGGTCTCTGCCACCGCCGCAGGATCCCTCAGCGCTCATGGCTGTGAGCAGCAGCCGAACCAGGAATGAACCAGTTAACCTGGTGGAGAGCTTTGGAGAGGGCAGCAGCTACAGAGGGATCCAAGTTATTGTGCTAAGGAAGAGCTGAAAGGGATTCAGTCAAAGGGAAGACACAGTTGCACGCAGATAGAAATTGAGATGCTGCTATAGATAGAAGGTGGAGGTTTAAACTTAACTGCACACGCTGCATACGCTAGAGACCAGGAGGCTGCAGGGGTGCAAAAGGGCCTCCATGATTTAATTACTACTTATTTGCAAGCGGCTGTTTGCCAGGCCTGCTTCGGACAAATCCTTCCTGAAGGAGCTGCCCCTGCCTCCATCTGCTTCCATTGCTGACCACCCTCCCGGGCAAGCAGGCAGGGGCAGCAAGGCCAGCTCCCTCCACACACCAGCCTCGCCGCAGGGCCTGCCTTCCCACGCTCGTCCCTATCTCTCCTCTAAATAAATACACGGCAGCTCGCTTCCAGGGCACCCTTTAGCCCGAGCAGTGCGTGCTGCCTTCTCCAAGGCAAGCAGCCTGGCCTGCCATCCAGCACCATAAAACCCAACACGAGGCAGGGCAGGATTCGCACGGCGAGTCCAGCAGGGAAGGCGCTTTCTTGCACCTTCCTGGCCCCCCCAGCTTTCCCCACACCTCTGGGTCCGCTCCCTCATGGAAGCCGCTAGAAGGTAGGAGAGCAGATTATTCCCACAGTCGGTGGTCAAACAGTTAAAAGGAAAGAGATGCTCATGCAGAGGAAAAATCCCTCAGCCAGACAAAGGTGTCTCTCTTCTCCCGGGTAAGATCTGCTCTGCCGGGGAGGTGTCCGGGCTGCAGACGCACGGCACAGTGCCGCTGCCTGCTACGGACCGCACGGAAGCAGGGGACAGAGGAGGCAGGGCCTCTGTGGGCCGGCAGACCTGGATGAAGTTGGAAGCTGCGAGAGGGCAGCTCAGCCAGGGCATTAGATCATGCTGGCGCTACAGCGCTTTCACATGGAGCCATCCGGCTCTCAAAGCTGGAGGGAGAATTGGGGACGGGGGAGGCTTCCCCACCTTCTTCCCTGCTAGCGTGAAGCATTTCTAACATCATCGGGGGGTTCCCAGAAGGAGGGTTATGTGGCCAGGATGATGTGGGGAGTGGGCAAAATGATGGCATGACACAGCGCTGGCAGGAGATTTTACCTCACGACAGGAGAGAGCAGCCCAGGCCAGCAAAGGAGCACTTGGAAAGAGCACCACAAGGCCATGCCTTGTTCTCTGCTTCTGCCATCAACCTGCTGCAGGAGCTCCAGGATGCCGCTGCGCACCCTGGGCCTCAGCCTGCCCATCAGTCGGGTGGACACAGGCATTACCTAATGCCTCCTTAGTGCCTGCTCCAGCGTGAGGGCAGGAAAACTCCGCCTAAATAGAGCTAACTACCCAGAACTCGCCCAGCACAACAGCAGCCCAGCTCTGCACCCCTGCACGGCCCCTCGCAGACCGCCCATGGACGCGACACCAGCATTCCCGGGGGGCTCCCAATTGCCGCGAGCATCTCCCACGAGCCGAGCCCCGCTAGAAAGCAGAGCCCGGGGCTGTGACGAGCAGCATTTCCCCCCCGCTCAGCCCACCGCCAGGACCCTCCCCACGCC
>NW_020455788.1:325780-332854 GCF_003342845.1 Nothoprocta perdicaria | reverse complement strand
GGGAGCGCTGCAGCAGCCGCCGCGGTGCGGGGGGGCGCGGGGGTGCCGCCCTCGCAGCAGCAGCAGGGCGCGAGCGGGTGGGGGCACTTCGGACCTCGGCAACTTTTGCAAAACCTCTTAGTCAGTGCAGCATCACCCGGCTGAACAGCAGCTGTGACACCTAGGGAACTTCTTCCGTGTCTTTTTTTTTTTTCCCACTGCATCATCAGATGCAGGCAGCAGGTGGGACATGGACCTGCACCACCAACATGCAAAGGGGCTTGGAGCCTGCTTGTCCCTCTCCCTTGCTCTGCAAGGTGCAGGCCGCACACGCATGCCGGAGAAGCGGCCAGCAGTGCAATGCACTGGGGGATGCAATACTGAGCATCGCATGGGGCCATCCCTGATCCCATCCACTGGGATGATCTAGGACCTGCTCAGACTGGGCTAGCAAGGAACAGCTACCAGAATGAGGCTGCAGTAGAGTCCCACCAACACCCTGAGCACTACATTTCCCTCTTTTACAACCTCCTCAAGGGTGAAATCCTGCTCAGCTGCTCTGCTAACACAAGGTAGAGAGCTCAGTTGGCCCACATTTGGTAAGACTGTACAATGAACTAGACTTTTATCCCCAACTGGTGATTTATAGGAGCTACTATAGCTCGAAGAACACACAATTCAACTGTAGAGAACATGAGAATAAACAAGTGTTTCCCAGTGTCTCTCATTGCTGTTTCCTTCAGTCCCAGTATGATACCATGCACTGTCACTCAGCTTGCCTGCCTACTTCGCTTGAGGCAGCATCTGTCCCACAGCCTCACCAAGACCTGGAGACCGTGACTTTTTCTGTGCTGCAGCAGGTGATATCGGGACAGAGCAGAGAGGGCTGTGCTGGTTTAGTACAACATGTGCTCTGCAAGAGCCAAAGAAGCAAGTCTGAAAGAGAAACAAGCATATGATTTCTTTTTTTTTTCCTAAAAACTCTTGTGTTTGTGGGTTGCCTCGGCATTTTAGTCCCCAACATTAGGTACCATAATTTTCAAGTTTTCCACTAGTGCTGGTTTTCCATAATTTTCCACAAGCCATGGTACCTCTGAGCCTTTACCCTCTGGAATGGAAACCAATTTGCTCCATCATTTAAACTGGCAGATGTGGTGTGAAATCTTGACTCCTGAGCACAGCTGGCAAAGTTGTTGCTGCTGGACTGCCCCAGCCCTAGATGAATCAACGCCAACTCCTCCTCCATTGCCTAGCCAGGACACCAGTGAGCCAGGACATCATGTAGAGCTTCAGTGGGCTGTAACTTCAGTCCAAGAAGACCATCACAGCTAAGATCTTGGCCACCAATGATTTTTAAAGTCCCTCTCCAAGCCCAGGAAGCCCATGCACCATGTGGTTCAGCTCCTGCTCAGCTGCAAGCGGAGGAGCCCACCACCTTGGGGGCTCTGCTTGTAGGTGTGCAGCAGTGTGGGAGAGTTGTGCATCTCAGCCCCGAGCGCCTGGCTGCGGGGATGAGGCCCTGGGACCTCATTTACAGCAAGGGCTGCTCATGCTGCCTGCTCTGGGGTTGGCCTCTTGCTCCCTGTTTAAAGTTCCTCTTTTCAGTTGTTTATGACCTTAATATTTGAGATGAACTTCTCCAGGCAGGCTCAGGGATCCTGGTTGAATCTGCCTAGACAAATTTCAGCCAAGATAGTACAACTGTTGGTAAGAATGAGGGCTGGTGGGAAAAATGACTGTTTTGCCCGTGTTTAATAAAACACTGTTTTTATTTGAAAAGTTCCAGTGTCTCCAAGCTTTGGAGTCAACACTGGCAAAGATGTGGCCTTTAGTCAAGGATGTGTCCTTAAACCCCGCTTTGAAGCTGGTATATGTCTCTGAAAAACTGCTTCGAGGACAGAATTACTTGTTTACTTAGAGGATTTTTTCCTCATTCTTACATTATGTTAATGCTTCAAAAGTAGGAATGAATTTATTTTCATAGCATCCCTGTGAAATGTGGGGGATTATCTCTCTTTAGAGATGGGAAACTGATATCTGAAGAGATTAAACCTGCAATTACCCAGCGATGCTGAGTGATTTCTCTGCGTGGCTGTGCAGCTCTTCAGTGCACAGCCCGGGTAACTCTACTCACAGCCACAAGTGCTCAGCACTTGTTCAAATTGGACCCCAGGGTACCGAGCGGACACCCAGAAAATGAAGCCCAGGCAATTTAGTAGCCACATAAGGGAAGTTTTGGTGATACACCCCACGTTGTGCAGTGACAGAGGCAGGAAACATGCTGCTCCCCAGGGTGGCATCAGCTGCCTACTCCCGAGACTCCTTCCTCTTCCTAGAACTGCCTGCCGGGTTCCCGAAACACCTCCTGACTCCGGTAACTAAGGAAACCGGCTCTTGGCGACAGCGGCTCCTTTGGTTGTGTAACGCTGCAGGGTGCTGGAGCGCACCCAGACGCAGGGAGGACACGGGACCTGACGTCCCCAGGTCCAGATGTGCCCCGGGGCAGATGTGTGAAGGCCCACGCAGCTCCTCCTGCCTCCTCAGCCAGGCCTGCGCCCACAACCTCGGTGCAGGATGGAGGGGAAGAGCCCGGGCTCCTGCCTGCCAGCTGTCCTAGAGCCATCTCCCCACACGAGGCCACGGAGCTGGGCTCCTCGGGGCACATCGGCTCTCCCTGCAGAGCAGCTCTGCCCGCAGAGCAGCCCCACGCCTTGCCAGGGCCTGGCATGGGAATCCTGGATTCCCTGGCAAGACATATTCCCCTTCGCGAGACTCCCGCTCTGCAAAAGGTGGAGCTCCAGAGCTGCAGCAGAGGCTGAGCTGAGATCACACCAGCCACCTTCCTTCTGCTAATTATAAAAGTTAATTTCTTAGTTTTTAAGCGCTCACCCTGGACCTTTGCAAAGGTCTTCAAGGGCAGTTTTCCTTGTGTAATAGCAGAAAAACAAGGGCCACAGCTGCTAAGCTGGGGAATCAGCTCTCCTCCCGCCAGATCCCTCATGGCTCGGCGTGTGCATGCTTGTAATTTCAAATCACCTTCAGACATCACCCACCACCCAGACTGCGTGACCAGGCACTAATCAGTCACATTAAAATATGCTAATTGGCTCTTCACGATTGCCGGTCAGGTAAGACAGTGCCGCTCAGCACTGACAAGTGCGAATTTCTCTGTGGCTGCAAATCGCATTTTTTGGCTCGTCTGGGGAAGCAAGATACTCCTGATGAGGTCCTGTCCTGCTGCCATCAGTCTGCTCCAGAGTGCACAGTGCCTGGGCCCTGCTGGTGGCTCAGCACAAGTAGCTCTGATTGCATAGGGCAGTGAGACGGTTAAACCACAGCTGCTCAGCTCTAATTAATTCGGCCAAACTGCCCCTCTGCCTCCAGGGATCCCTCTGTGTCAGGGGAGGGGATCTGCCAGGAGACCCCACAGTCTCTTTCATCAGCCTCACATCAAGGAACTGCTGTAGCTTCTTAGGGCTGTCCCAACTTCATCCCAGAGTCTTGTCTATACCCTGCCATTTACTAAACCTTTCTTCACTTGTCCCTCCCCAGTTCCTTCCTTTTGCCAACTGAGCACTAACCCCTCCAAGAAGAGCCTGTTGTGGATCTTCATCTAGACCTGGAGACTTCCACCTCCTGTCTCTGTGGGAGCCTTTTTACATGCAGCATCCTTGCAAGTAGCTAGCACGCATCCTCCTGGAGGTCGGGCCCACTGCGCACCCACCCATCAGTGACATGTGCTCTAAGAGGGCCCAGAATCAGTCCAAAAGCCCAGGGCAAGTGAGCTGTTTGCTTGCAAGCCCAGAGATGTGTGCAGATGGTCTGTTCACTCTGTAGAAAATATATCTCCCTCTCTACTACATATGTGTGCAAGAGAGAAAATATATGCTCGGTTACACAGGGCTTGCAGAGAGGTCAGTAGCGTTTCCTGAAATGGAGGACATATCGTCAAACCTTCCCGGCAAATCTGAAGGAAATGACCTTTCTGTGTCAGAAGATGCGACTGGTAATTCCTGACAGACAAGAAGAAGATCCAGGCAGAGCACTTGACCTTCTGAGTCAGGAAATGGCATTTGTGATGATGCTTCAAGCATTGAAAGATTGATTGCAAAGATAGTGGGGAAAAGTGATGGTAGTTTTAATGAGAATGTCAATGGATTACGGGGGCAAGATGTGAGCTGACAGTCAGAGCGGGGAGAGGCAGTGAGGAAGATGCACATCATGTAATGAACCGTATCACCGTTGAGCCCAGACGCAGAGCTCTGCATGCAGGATGTGTCTCAGCACACATGCCTGGCCTTCCCGGGAGCACTGAGTATTCACCACTGATGTTCTCCCCAGCTAGAACAAATGGCTAGCAGCACAGCTAGCCAGTGCACAGTTGCATGGTCCTTACGAAAGTCATTAACTCTAAAGGGGATGTCTACATAAAAAATCTCCAGTTTCATATTCAAAATATTCAACGAAAACATCTTTGTTAATTATCTTGTTTATCTTTCCTCTATGTACAAAATAGATTCAGAACGATACAAGGACCAAAGGACAAAAGGCTATATATAAAAGTGGACATTCTCAATCAGAAAAAGGCTCTGCTTTTTTTCTGCTCAGTATTCTTTTTCCTGGCAGTGTCTGACAGCAAATGCCTTAGGAAGAATCCAGGGACAGAGCAGAAATACAATACTCCTGCAGCATCCTCTCCCAGTTGCAAGCACATTGTGCTTCACAGGCTTCTGGGCCAGGAAATACACAGTCCTTGAAAGAGGTTTGGAAGCCATATGGAGTGTGAGCATCCACAAAACTCTGCAGCAAAATGTTCTCCAAGGGAGCTACTTGTTGTTGGAAGTATCTCTTTTTGGTGGCTCTGTCACAGCCAGCAGCTAATTTCACCCATTTCTCAACCTGGAACATGCCGTGATTGTTTGCATCCTTTTTATTAATTAATAATTATTTAGCATTTTTTCTTCTCATGCTTCTGGTTTTACCTCTGGTTTTACAGCTTATATAATTTGTCTTCATTCACAATGACTTCTGCCCTTCCTTTCTCTCTCCCCTCCTTTCCACAGGCACCAAAATGAAGGCACCATTCAAGCACAGGAAATAAAGTGTTTTTCAGGCCGTGGTTGCACAATGAGAGTGTTGGGATCAGGAATGGAACAAGACTGTACCGACTACTTTCAGTATTGTACTGAAAGCAGAAGGGAATGTGTGTGGATTATATGTTGTTAGTATCCAGCAATACTCCATGATAAAAGCAGATGCCGCAGACATTATCACAGATGATCACAGTCCCATATCTGGACCTTCATCAATCCTGCCAGATAGCTCAACAAACAATAGTTTGCCTCTACATCATCGATCTCCAAGGGCCCCAGGGAGTGCCATCAGCTTTAGCTGATGACACTTTGGAAAGTGTCCAACTTGGCTAGTTTCTCCTTTCTTCCTCACTTGCTCTGTCACTGGTGCTGCTGGAATTAACTGTTTGATCACAGATGATCCTCTTGGTTAAGGCTGATGCAGAAAAAGCAGAAAGTAGCCCAGCTTCTTCTAAGCAATCAGCTAAGAGGTTTTCATGCTGCTTGAGAAGTCAACTAGTTCTCTCCTTGGTGTCTCCATCACAGCTCCATGAGCACCAACACCCGACTCTGTCCTGGCTAATCGTGCCTCCTGACAAGTTCTCCCCCACCCTGGCTAGGCCCAATACTCATTTTAGCCCAACCTGAGGCCACCAGCCTCTGCCCCACAATGGTGTTGGACTCCAGACCCACCACAGCCCTGACCCTGCCCTGGACACCCTGATACCAATCCCATCCCACGGGCAACCACGCTGCCCAGCCCTGCAGTCCCACTCTGCCACCCATGTTCTCTGATAGAGAAGACAGAAGGTCTGCCCATAGGAGGCCGTGGGAGAAACAAGGAGCATCCCCCATTTGGTTGCACATTTTAGGCAGCCAAACGTGGCTCAGAGGTAATCTGCTTTCAAAAGCACATTCTGAGAGAGGCTTAAAAACTCAGGAGCTGTTTTAATTGGCTTGAGGTTGCTACCCATGCCTCCTCTAGAGAATCTCTTTCAAAAGATCTCTGGCTTCACACACAGGCTATATAAAAGGCCAAATAAAGCACTGAAACAAAAGTGGAAACCTGGAGAACTTCTGGAGCGCATTTGGCCATAGTGCAACTGAGTATGAATCACTGCAGCGGGGAAGATTCACATCTGATACAGCAGAGACTGTATCAGGACTTCTTGGACTTCAGCAACCTCCTTTCAGGGAGTTTTACTCCTCCTGCAGTGAGGATTGCCCCACATCCTCTACCTTTCAAACCCCTCTTGTCATGCCCAACAGAAATGAGAGATGGGCTCCTCCTGGCTGCTGGCTCTTCCCTCAGGTTCAGGCAGAGTGATGACAACACACATGGTGGCCAAGAAGAGCTGGTGTCCCAGACACCCAGCTGCCTCCGTGGGATGTATGCTCCAATATCGGCATGGGCTGGTGCCTTTGGACCACCCCAGACCAGGCAGGGTTTCAGAAATCTGCTGAGGCGAGCACAAGAGTTGTGAGCCAAGCAGACTCCCTAAAATCTGAAATACAGCAGGGCAAGAATATAGCATTATATGCCACAGGCAACACGGGTCTTTCTTATATCCTCTGACCTAAATCCACTCCTCAGCTAGTTCATTCCTTACTCTGCAGTTCCTAGCATTTTGTTAGCATAGCAAAGCACATTTGCCAGAATAACCTTCGAATTTTCTATCTCCTCTTTGTGAACCCACAGGAAGGCACTGTAGGAAAACCTAGTTGTGCTGGGGAAAGTTCAGTGTTGACCCTGCTTTTTGGTACAAATTTCCTTTTTATTTGCCACTTCTTTCCCATCTCTGAAATGATAAGATATTTGGAGGAGATGATTTGGTTTTAACCCAAGTGGGGGAGAAGGAACTGATACTTCCTTTCACATTGATACTTCCACTGCCATTTTATGACATTCCAACAGGTGTCATACACTTTTCCTTCCTTCCTTCCTTCCTTCCTTCCTTCCTTCCTTCCTTCCTTCCTTCCTTCCTTCCTTCCTTCCTTCCTTCCTTCCTTCCTTCCTTCCTTC
>NW_020455788.1:317427-325770 GCF_003342845.1 Nothoprocta perdicaria | reverse complement strand
TCCTTCCTTCCTTCCTTCCTTCCTTCCTTCCTTCCTTCCTTCCTTCCTTCCTTCTTCCTTCCCCTCTCTCTCCTTCTCTTTCTCTCTCTCTCTCTTTCCAAGCCTGTGCATGTTGAGCCTGTTTTGAAGAAGGTCCTTTTGTGTTTGCCAAAGACAGTCACCTGGTAGAAGCTTCAAACCTGGCTTCTTTCCCCCACCTGCAGTGGGTTTCAGCCTGTTTCAGTTCTGGGTGCTGTTCAGATATATTGCCATTTAGCCCTACCTGTCCAGCAGTCAAGAACTAGCTTTGGAAACCAGCTCAGTGGAGCTTTTCGGTCTGAAAAAAGCCTGATGGGAAGAATGAGCTTTTTTCCTGATAGATGCCCAGCACCCTCTATTGGTTTTTCCAGGGATCTCCGAAGAGTCGAGTGAGAATATGCAGAGGGAGGGAGTCTCTTCATCCACCATGTCTATACTAGCCCCCTACTTCCTCTGAGGACAGTCCCTTAGGAGATGACAGTTCTTTTTATCACACTAGGATCTGCCATAACTTCCTCAGCAGTAAAGATGCTGGAGTGGGGACAACAAGAGGCCCTGGAGACAATGGATAGGGGGAAGGTCTTGGGATAACTGGACTTACGATGAGGTCCCAACTGGAGCTCAAGCTGGAGTATCTTGGGAAACTTGCACCTTCCACCTTCTCACCCAGGCACGCACCCAACCCCTCCACTTACTGTTTCTGACCCTAGATTTCCTTTTTCTTTTCCAAACTATTCCTGCATCTCCGTCTCTTCCACATATCTCCCAGTTCCAATCCTGCCATCCACACCGTGCCAAGGCCCTTCAAGCCTGAGACATCCTCCAGGAGCTCCGCTTGCCGTGACCAGCTCCCATGATGCGTGACCTCCATCTCCCTCAGAGTCCCTGCAGCAGATGGGACCCCTGTCCAGCTGCCCAGGCCCTGCTGCTCCTTCTGCTCCCCAGACACAGGCCTGGCTGCTGCCCTCACTAGGTCCCTGCGACAGCCCATTCTCCTCAAGTGTCAGCGAAGCAGATCCTGGCTTCTGCCTCTGGCACGCATTTTGGGAACCTGGGTACTGGCTGTACTTATCTATAACACACTGGACAGGAATCTGAGAGAAGAAAATTAAGACATGCCTGGGAAAATTCCAAGTCTATGGGGCTTCTCCCTTGTGTTTATTCTTCATTTTACATCTTATTTTCATCTAATAGCTCCTCTATGGGTCTTCAGAGTTGAATAATTCACTTCCTTCCTGGTATTTACACTACACCTGTCTGCTAAATTTTCCTCCCTCAGCTCAATCCCATGCAGGAAAGGAGAGGAGGAAAGGCCATAGGTACAATCCACACAGTGGACTCTACACTGGCTCCAAAGGCCCCTTGCCCATTAGCCTTTGGAGATTCCCAAGAGGGTCGAGGATAAGGCCCCATGTCACAGGAGCATGTTCTTTATCCCGGTGGCCTGGTGCATGCTTTCTCCTGACATGCTGCCATCAATCTAAACTCGGGCAATGCTTAGGGCTTTGTTTGTTTGATGCCAAATACTTCAGGTGCTTCCTGGGGTCAGGCCAACTGCTTCCTGTAATCAAATGATTACTTTATTTTCCTCTAGCTGAGGAAAGAACACAGCCTTTCAATTATTTTTTCCTTGACTCATTGAGATAGATGACACTGCTGGACTGAGGGGATGTTGGCCTTTGGGGCTTTGTGATGGCACCTGTGTGGACACATCTCTCTCCCCAAAGCAAAGAAAGAGAGGCCTCCCTTGAGGGCTGAGGCCACATGGATGCTGGAAACGGGCAAATAGATGAGGCTGCCTGCAGCCTCCTAAGATACAGTTCTGATTCTGCCTCTCATCCTCAACTCTTTGAATTCTCCCTGTTAAACTCAAAAAAAACCCATGGAATATCATGGTGTTCGTCACTGAGCAGGCAGAGAGTTGGCAGGAGAGGCCCTGGCTAGTGAGGAGACACCTAGCTTGGGACTGCACTGAAAGCACCTCCACGCAGAGATCAGAGCTCTGTATTGGAAGCTCCTCTGGGTGGCTGCTAGACTGGACACCACAATAACTGCCCTTCTGCAACAAAATCAGTGCTTAAACACGTGCTCAGGAAGTGAAAAACTTGGACTCTGTCTCCCAAATCTAGTCGAGCCTGAACCCCGAGTTTATAGTTCCAAGCTACCTGATGGCCCGGGATGCACCATGCTGCCCCACTTGCCCTTCGCAGGAGCTGAACAAGTGTGCAGATAGCACATGGGGACAGAGAAGGGGAAAAATCAAGGTGCTGGCTGGGTGACTAGAGGCCTGCTCTCTGCTCCCAGTGCTGGTAGTGCACTTTATATAATGAATCATAAACATAGGAGCAGGTGGAAATTAAACAGGGAGAATCTGGTCTTCCTTGTAGCAAACAAATGCTCAGCTATAATCTTTAGCACCTGCGCTGTAAATGGGGTAGCGGTTATAAATAAGGTTGCAATTCTGCACAGCACAGGCCTATATTGCACTAGCTTGTAGCTGGCGTTTCTGCAGAGCCAAAGCAATTTAGGAACTGCTCATAGCGGGCTACCAGAGGAGCTTGCTCAGGGCAGGGAGCAGCAGCCGTGGGAAAGCAAGGATGGGGATCGCTTTCCTGGGAACGCTGCTGCAGCAAGCTAATGGCTTTATCCACGTCTGCTTTCTGGAGCTGATTTGGCATTGTGTTCATTTATCTGCAGCTCCTGCTGAAACATTTCAAATCTCAGATCTGATTTCCCTGCTTTTGTGGCTGAAAGGCTTGATTCTCTAGGGAGGAGCAGTTCTGTAAGAGAACAAGTAAGAGCCCTAGGGAAGCAGCAAAAGGGAAGGCATATTTTATCTTTAGTAACTGGTCATTTCCATTTTGGAGGCAGTGAAAGAAAAACCATCTGGTGGGTGCTGAATATTCACTATGTGAACAGTGACTTGGTTATGAATATGAGCATGTGTTATTGTTATTTATTATTTATAGGATTTCCTAGATGGGCATGACACTTCACAAGCAGATATGGAGACAAGGGCTCTTGCCCTGGATATGGACAATATAAATCTGACACAAATTCAACAGCAACAGACCGTGGCTGATGAGGGCCAGGCAACCAGTTTTGCAGGGAGCAGTGGAAGATGCCATTCCCATAGTAAGAGCACCACTCCTGAGTCAGAAGGTGCTCTTTCGACAGCAGGTTGTTTAAGAGGACCATCTTCGCAAGTTCCTGCTGGTTACTTCTGATCTCTGCTGTAATTAACTTTGCTTATAATTATTATTTTAATTCTGTACTTCCTAAAGAGCTGTGCTCCTCAAGAATCATTTCTGGAAAAGACCCAGTAGAAAAGAAACCCTAGCCATCTACTGTGGTATCCTCCTTGTGTGATGAGATTGCTGACTTGGCTTGAGCTTTATTGCTCAGAAGATTAAAATCCATCAGTTTAAACAAAACCAAAACAAACTAACAACGAGAAGACATTTTATTGTGCGCTTTTTCCGTTACAGTCTATCCAACAGCTCATTCTTCTTTGGGAGGTAACTGACTCTTTGTTGATAAACCATTCATATTGTATCCCCAAGATTTGGAAACACATGTGCTACAGAACATTGTGATGGGGAAGCTGGAAAACAAATTCTTTGGAAAAAAAAAGTGAAGTTCTAGGGGCACTTTTATTCCCTTTTTCCTCTCTTCCTGTTTTTATGGATTAATGACCTGAAAATGTCTCTCTGGAAGGCAAAGATAGAACAAGCCATGGATATGTCTTTATGTGGTAGATTTTTTGCTCATTTACTTTAAAATTGTCTGCACCAGTTTCTAGTGTATGGCACTATCTGAATCATAACATGTCTCTGCAGAAATACCTTGTACACCAAACGTTGGCTTGCAGCTTAGTTTTACACTGAATGATAAGCAGGGAGGTTTATAATGAGAAAACAGCAGCTAAATTAACCTGGTGATGGCTTGGCATCTGAGCCACTGAGGTGGGAAGTGTGGCTGCGTTAAACCCCTCTTCTCAACATTGGCCCTCAAGGAGGAAGAAGAGGAGGGGAGGTGAAGATCAGCCAGATGGAAGCTGAAAAGGAGGTTCAGAAGCAGTGCCTAAGTCACAAACTGAGATCCAGCACACGCCTGACAGTGTGTGAAAGTCATGGCCATCTGTCAGCTGTTTAGTTACCACCTCTTCTCTTTTTAAGGGGTGTCCTCCTCACTGAAACCCCCAGCACAACTGAAATGGCACAAGAGACAAGCTAGGCAGAAATGGTTAAAACCTAGCTACCTAAAACTACACTGCTGAGCTTCCAGACCTCAGTGCTGGGTGTCCCTCATCTCTCATGTGCCTGCAAACTGAAGGAATACTCCAAGCCTGACATCTTTCTTTCAAAGGTTTCCAAAGCACAACCCATGAGGAAAAGATTGAGGGAATCACAGTGGCTTTATCTGCAGAAAACATGGTAGGAATTTCCAAACGCATAAAAGCCTGCAGAAAGGGAAGGACCTGTCTGTTCTGTGTATCCATTGAACATGGGATAAGGACTAACACCTCAAATTCCTGCAAAGGAGGTTCAAGTTAGATAAAGTCACATATTCTCTAAGGATAACAACAAACTGGATGGATTGCCTGGGAATGATGGAAGGTGTCCATCACTGGAGTTCTCTGAGACTCTGGTCTGCAGGAAATAGGCACATTTAGGGCAAGGAGATGGAGTACCTGGGACAGATGGTCGAGTGGATCTCTGAAAAAACATTTCTCACTTTAGGTAGGAGTTTAGTATTGATTTCCTATTTCAGGAAGGTTAGGTCCTTCCTGGAAAACTCAATAGTGCAACAAAGATTGGGGTAAGCTGAGGACTGGAATCTCTTTGTCTCCCAATGTTCATGTCTCCACCTGGGCAGATTTGGGCCTGGCCAGCAAAAAGGCAAGTAGACCTGTAGCCATCCCTGCCATCCTTGTTCCCTTGCTAAATGGACGATGTCAGACCTTGCCTGCCACATTTCATTGCCATCTAACTTGACGTTGCCAAATAGGAAACCTTTCCAGATATGGTGTTCAAATTTTGGAAGTTAACAAACTGGAGGAGGGTGGAGAATGGCGGGGGGAAAAAAGCCCACTAGAACTTCAAGAGGTTTTTACTTAACTTAAGGGAAGCAGTACTGCATTTACCACAGAGAACATTCATTTCTGCCAAACTGTAACAGTGAAAAGCAGATATTAACTCACTCATTTCAGAGAAAATTCACCATCCAGCTGTATCTTGAATGCCAAACTAATGGTGCTCTCTGAAGCAACGCACATTTTGAGTTTGAAGAAATGATACATAATTTGAGATGCAATTTGAGAGAGACCTTGAAAGATTTTGAGCGGGGTGTATCAGAACATGGAATCACTGGAACTGCATTTTATTTTGTTTAAAATGGCTGAGCACAAGGAACTAGGGAATTCGTGAATAAAACGGAGTAGATTTTCATCTGCTGGTAATCATAACCAAGTGTGGCCAGGTTATGGGGCTACAAGATGAAAGAACCAGCTGCCTGGCAGCTGTGAAGATTATGCCAGTGGCTTCCCAAACTACATGCTAAAGAGACATCCTAGGAAAGGGTTCATACTGAGAAGCCCCCACCACACAGCTGGCCAGCAGGAAAAAATGCTTAATGGTTGATGGAGTAATGAGATTAAGCTGCATTAAGTTAGAATGAAAGCGAGCATTTGATTGAAGTTTACCGTGGTAATTTCCGAAAAACATCTGCACAGTAGGTAATAACAACAAAAAACTTGCTCTTCAATATGTTCTTCATGCTTAGCTTTTCAAGGTCTTCCGGAGAGAGGCATGCAGCATAATCCCTATTCAAATGACAGAAAATCCTGACATATGGGTGAAGTCATTTGTCTAGAGTTGAAAAGCAGGACAGGGGAAACAGTTCATCTTCCGAGTCACAACTTGACTCTCTGTCCAGGAAAACTGTCTCCTCAGAGTGGGAAAGGAGGATGATATTTCTGCATGCCATGGAGCTTAAGATCTCTCAGGATGTTGTTTTTACAGAGGGAAAAATTCAAACTTTTGAAGTAAATATTACTGTTTTTAATGTGTATTCTAAATTAACCACTGTTCCATTTATTCACTTTCTTCTTATGCTCTTCTCCTTATTTACTTGTCTTTCTTATATGCACATGCATAAGCAAATTCATCCCCAGACAGCTTCTCCCCTATCCTGCTAGCATCTCATCATATCAACACAACAGCATTGAGAGAGGATGCTTTTTTAACTATATTCTAAAATACGAAGCCAGTATTTTGACAGTGACAAGCCATAAGCATCAGTTTGCAGGAGCATTTTAATGAGAACACCAGGGATAAATTTCTTCCCCATTTTTTCCATTCCAGTGGAAAACAGAAGTTGTTTTTCCTTCTTTCCTTTTCTCTCCCTTCTTCTGTACCTTTAACTACAGCTTATGATGCTTTTATACAGGCAAGATTAATGTCTTTCATGAGATGCAGTCCCTTCAGTCTCAGAACCTTTCATTACATGAAAAGATTTCTGTATAATTGTTTTATTTTGATGTAAGCTGTTAAAATATGGAGAAAACACTGTCTGATTATTTAAAGATAGAACCCAGGCTGGGTCACGTACCTTTATTGCAAGGCTCAGTCTACTTTAAGTTGATGAGTTGAGGGAATATTGAAGGAATTTTATTCTCAGTTGTCGTGACAGGAGAATGAGAGAGGTGGGAGTGAAAGCTACATTTGTTCTGAGCAGCTTTCCCTCCAGTTCTGCTGAAGGTGTCTCCTAGTTGTTGCTCACTGCAGATCCAGTGCCTACAGTCTTGGTTTTCACTTGCTTTTATTATGCCACTCTCTTGCTCAGAAATGTTGAATCATGGAAGTGCTCTAGGAGAAAGAACTTATTTCTGATAATCCCTGAACTCAGCTGCTGTCACTGACCTGCACACTGATGCACGTGCAAGGACAAACACAGTCACTCTCTACTCCAGATCTTTCTTCCTGGAAACTGAGACCTGAAGCCCTTTAATTTTGCTCTGCATCTTCAGGTGAAAGAGCAGTCACTCTTGGAGAAGCTGAGTCTGCTACTGGATATGCTGAGGGTTTGACCAGGAAACCTTGGACCTAAAACCAGGTTACCTTGGGCCTAAGACCAGGTTAAAGATATTTTTCTTTGGCTTGTAACCAGTGCAGATTTTGACTCTCTGCAAGGGAAGAGCTGCATCCCAACAGCCCTTTTCTGTTCCCCCCTCCTGTTATGAGTGGTTCTTCTCTAGAAGAAGACAGGGCTGCTTTTATTCCGAGCTCAGAGGGTGCAGCATGTAGGTGTGTAGGAGCCTGTGAGGCTGTGCGCAGCGTCTGTGCAGACAGTGCCAGGAGGGTGTGGGTGGGCAGGGAGGGGAGAGGGCAGGTAACTGTCAGAGGGCAAAACCAGCCCTGCACAGCTCCTACCAGCACCCCGTGCTGCTTGGGCACCACCTGCCCAGCTCGAAGCTTTTCCTAGATGCTTGTCACTGTGAAAGAGTGCCCTGAAGCCCAGGGAGGCTTTGAAATTGCACATTCTCCCCTAAATTTTCCCTTGCCTCAGATGCTGATCCCGACATGGGCAGCTGTGGGGCAGCAAGAGACACATCCAAGCTTTTGGCTTCCCTCTGTTCCTGCTGGTGTGGGAAGGAAAGGCTCCCTGTGATCTGAAGCGGGCAGGACCTTCTCACCTCCTGGCTCTCCCTATGGGATGTGGCAGGACCCAAGAGCCCCAGGGCCCACCCAAGGGCACAGGATTCCCTGGCAGTGCTTGGAAAGAGGGGGAGGGCATGGGGGACCCGCAGGAGGTGCTGATGGACAGATCTGGGTGCTGATAATCAGAGTTGGGTGCTGATGGACAGATCTGGATGCAGATGAACAGCCAGGTGCTGAGGGACAGATCTGGGTGGTGAGGGACAGGTCTAGGTGCTGTTGGACAGATCTGGGGGCTGAGGGAAAGGCACAGGGCAGGGATGGGGGAAGGGAGAGAAAGAAGACAGGACAAGGACAGGGGAGAGAGGGACAGGGACAGCAGAAGACAAAGACTGGAAAGGAAAAGGACAGGGCAGGGAAAGACAAAGGGAAGGACGGGGACAGGACAAGGAGTGGAAAGGACAGGGAGAAGCACAGGATAGGAAGGCGAAAGGAGAGGGGGCAGTGCGAGTACAGGAGCAAGACGGGGACAGGACGTGGGGAGGGACAGGGCAGAACAAGGACTGGGAAGGACGGGCAGGGGCAGGGGCAGGGGCAGGGGCCGCGCTCCTGCACGCTGCGGGGCTGCCGGCGGCGCCCGGTTCCGTGGGGGCGCCGGGCACCCCGG
>NW_020455788.1:240606-317222 GCF_003342845.1 Nothoprocta perdicaria | reverse complement strand
CCCCGCGCCCCGCGCGGCTCCGCGCCGCCCGGCCCGGCTGCCGCCGCCTCCGCGGCCGCCCGCGCTCGCAGCCCCGCGCCGCAGGTTGCAGCCGGACAGCGGCTGACCGGCTGTTTGGTCCATTTTCTAATTTCGTGCGGAGCAGGGCAGCGGTCATCGAGGTAATCTGTAGATCCGTGGCTTTAAGGGATAAATTAGAGCATTGGATTTGATCCGTATTGCAGTGGATTAGAGCAACCTCTCCCCCTTTCCCTCCTCCTCCCCCCTCCCCTTTTCAATTCACTCCCCCTTCCTCCAGCACCACCTTTTTTTTTCCCTCTCATGCAATACCAAAGCTGACCCTGGCTGGCAGAGCGGCTCCGCCGGAGGAGCGGAGCGGTGCGCGGCGCTCCCCTCCAGCCTCCGCAGAGCCTCCGGGCGCCGCCGCCGCCGCAAGTTCCCGGGAGGCCGGCGCCGGGGCCGGGCTGCCTCCTGCGGGCGCCGCGGAGCGGCTGCCCCGTCCCCGGGGCCGCGGGGCGGCGGCGGGGGAGAGCGGCCCCCGGGGGGCATTTTCCGGAGCCGAGCGGGGCCGGGGAGCCGGCAGGAAATGGAAGGATGAAGGGTGCAGCCGGAGCGCTGGTGCTCGTTCTCTCCTTGCTTTCCCCTGCAGGAATGTAATCCGCAATGCTAGTTCTCAGGTTGCTCAATGTGGTTGCTCCAGCCTACTTCTTGTGCATCTCTCTAGTGACCTTCGTCCTCCAGATCTTTCTCTTCATCCCCAGCATGTTCAGAGACCCTTCCGCCACCTCACTTCTCTCTCCTGCTCTGCTGCATGGGGCCCTCTTCCTCTTCCTCTCAGCTAATGCCCTGGGCAACTACGTACTTGTGATCCAGAGCTCCCCTGAGGACTTGGGCAAGGGCTTAAACTTGGGCCAAGGAACCGAAGTGGTGGCGGACTGGCTGGATGGAAGCAGGTCCCCCGGCTCAGCCTTGCCCAGCACTCACTTCTGTAGACTGTGTGCCAGAGTCACCCAGAGGCATGACCACCACTGTTTCTTCACAGGGAACTGCATCGGGAGCAGGAACATGCGAAACTTCATCATGTTCTGCCTCTACACCTCCCTGGCTTGCCTCCACTCCCTGGTGACAGGCATGGCTTACATTTCTGTTGCACTCTCCATGTCCTTTGCAAATCCACTGGCCTTCCTCACCCTTCTGCCTCACTCCATCAGCCAGTTCTTCTCAGGTAAGGACCTCTTCCTCAGACATGAGGATCACGTTCCTCCTCCTGGGCCCCTGGGGTGTGAGGGAGGACTTGCTCTTTTCCCAATAGTGGCGGATTAGATTGGTAGAGGGGGGAATGGGCAAGAGCAAGAATTATTTGTGCTCAGTAAAGCTTTGTTTAGAGTCTAGAGACAGTGTTTGCAAATGATTTTGCTTCAGCTGAAATAGAGGCTGGAACCCGCTCCAAGTTACAGCCACAATCCTATTCATAATTCATTAGATTAAAGAAACATAACCAGCTTGTCAGTGATAGAATAGGGTTGTTGGTCATGCGGGAAGTGTGTTGCAATTAGAAGGAGAGAGATGATTTTATTCATTGACCTATAAGCAAAGGGCATCTTTTTGCTCTCCTACAGGCAGAGATGGGTGGTCGTGGTACATCTGTAGGATTTCATATCCTACAGATCTTCAGATTCCCTAGTAAAGATATTCCTACTCTCCCGATGTAGGTCGATGCACCCAGCGTACTTCACTGACATCCACCTCCTATTCCAGCAGTGCAAACTTACTGATACGCTGTCCTTCTTCCAGCATGGAAGAATTCAGGTTGAGGCAACAGTTAGCTTCTGGAAACCAAGAGGAAAGTTAATGTGACATGATCAGCAAGCTCTCTCGACCCTAGTCTGGGACGTGGTTCCACAGAGAGGTGGAAATTCTGCACGTGACTGCTGTCTGCAAGAGCTCTGCACCAAAAGCAAATGCCTTTCTTCCTTTCACCACCCCTTACCTTTCCTTCTGCTTTTTCTGCCTTTCTCTCTGCCATACATCTGCCAGACCCTCCCCTTCTTCCTCCTGATCCTGCTCCCGGAACTCTTCCTCTGCTCTTCTAACCTGTCACGTCACCTTTCAGCATGTCCCTCAAACTCTCGAGCCTCAATCCTTTCTCTGTCCAAACCTGAGAGCTAGATAAAACCTGACCAGAGACAAAGCTCAGCCTCAGAAAAGCAACTATGCAGAGAGCTTACTGTTATTTTGCCCTGAGAGTGACTGCAGAAAAATGTCATCTTTTCTCCATATGCAGCTCATGACTAGCAGACGTAGATCTGCTTTCTTTACAGACTAAAATAGGTATTCCGTATTTTTTAGCTTTGCACATGCAGCCGAGCCCCATAAAAAAGCTCTGGCGCCTGTTCTGGCTCATGCACGGGCACCAGGAGGGGTGTGATTCAGCTGTGGAGCCTTCGCTGCTCCTAGCACAAGAGCCAGGGAGGCCCCAGCTTTAGCTTTGCAGATTCCAGGCTGGCTTTGCAGGTTTACCATCTGAAAACAAACAAATATCTCTCTACTTGGCAAATTAGTAGATTTGTCATGGTAATCACTGAGAGACAATAAACATGAAATCCTGCCATGGCATTTTTATGGAGTCATTTTTCCAAGTAGAACAATTTTTGTAAATAATGTTACATGAACTTCACTAAACATTAAAAACCTGATTTTTCCCATGCCTAAGCTCCGCTCAGCACAGAAGACTGGGGCACAGATGTGGGAGGAGTTTGTCAAGGAATTAGTTGTGTCTCTGGTTCTGCGGGCTGATCTGCACCAATATGGGTCCTGATGTACATTTGAGGAGTCAGTGAAGTGATTAGATTCTAGTGTCAGCAGTGCCAAAGACAGCACCTGGGCAAGATCTGAGCGGGGCCCAACTGGGCTGGGTGCAGGGCTAAGGGCTTGGAGTTAGAACACCCTCAAGAGGCAACAGCTCCCAGTTCCCACTGAATTCCAGGCTGGCCAGAGCTGAACCTGCTGCCTCACACAGGAATACAGAGGATGAGTAGCATGTTTCTTCCTTGCGAAGAAGGACCTATGGGGTTTCTGCCACCACATTTAACCTCCAAAGTTCAGGAAAGAAAAACATGGTATGGTGTGGTTACCTCGAAGGATCATCCATCCAACCTTTTTTATGCAGCTAACGTAACTATTACTTAAGAACTGTTGAGGGATCCAAATGAAGATCTGCTATAGCAGAGAAAAAGCATATCTGTCTTCTTTTTCTCCAGCATGTCTTCTGTACTGGAGGCAGGACCAGAAGGTAATGAATGGTGGATCTACCGGTCTTAGTTCAACTAGGTATTTCCTGACTCCATGCTGGGAAAATTTTCAGTTGGCGAGTTATGTCAGACCGTGCTTGTGCATGGGTTTAAGGATCTGACACAGAATCTGTAATTTCAGCTTTGTGGCATAGATAACGTATGGCAAAAAACTTGAGATCACATCAGGTCGGTTAGAGCAAAAGTGAATCTGAGGGTAAAATGGGCTGTGAGGTGAGGGACAAATGAACAATACTTTTGTAAATACAGGTCAGATTGGATCCACAAAAGAAATGATAGAAAATGATTTATGTAGCTAACCTGAGAATACGGTTAAGAAACCTCATATCTGGAAACATGGCTCAGAGATGCATAACATTTGTGAGGGGAGAAAAGGGTAATTTCTTGCTCAATATTGAATTTCAGCAGCTCACACAGAAAAAAAACTTATAGCCCTGCTGGCTATAAACTTTATTTATAGGATTCTAAAGCAAATATATATTTTTCTCCACATTTCCATCTGAACATCAGCTACAGAAAAGAATAAATCTCTGTCACACTCTGGCCTAGTAATAGAAAGGCAAAGAAGACCATGTCTGGCTATGACATTTCTATCTAATTTATTAAGTTATTCTGGCTGATTTGGTATGAAGATTTGTCATCATCCTATAGGGATTGTGCTGCCCTTGCTGTGCTGCATATGAAGCCCACTGAACCAAGCAGGATCTGATGAGAAGGGAAAGACGATGCTGCCTTTGGAAAGCAAACTGACTGCTGCCTGTGCCTTTTCCTAGGCTTGAGGACAGTCTCTGAAAGCTCCAGGCATTAGTCAGTCTCCTTGCAAATCATCCTCGGATGGAGCCACCCAGCCAAGCTCAAAACTTGGAGCAAACACCATGGTCAGTCCCAACCTCTCACTTAGAGCCCTGCAAGGTGGAAAAGCTGGGATTCGTAGGAAGGAATGCCAAGCAGCACCACCCACTCTGGCTTTCTGTATAAGGGAAGCAAGAGACATTTCTATCAAACTTGGAGCTTAAAGCAGCCATGCGTTTGCTTTTAGGCAGCACTTTTCCTAAGCACACAACCCTTGCTCTGGCAGGGATTGCTGTGGGGCCAGAGGCAGCGCTCCTGCACTGCACTTTGCATATGCAGAGGACCCGGAGCCTGCAACTGCCCTGTCACATGTTCTCCGAAAAGGGAACACTGAAGAGCTTTCTTATCTAAAAAAAAAAATTGCAGAAATTTTATTTTTTCTATGTACCTGTGTGTAAATATGGGTGGTTAATGATATATCAGTATATACAAAATATGCGTGCACACATTCATATGTACATATATATTACCACTTTAATGAGTTTATATCTGTTTAGGCACCAAGAGGTCATTCAATGATAACTGCTACTCAGCTAATATTTTCCAAGTGTTTTAAATTGTAGTAGAGAGAAGGGCACACAGAATGTTCCTTTAACTTAAAAACACTCAACATAAATATATATTACAAAAACTGTTGAGTTCAGAATTTCAGCCCTATAAAATAAAGAGTGTTCTAGCAGGTTTAAAAAAAGAATATGAACTATACTTTGGAAATATTTTGGAAAAAAATCTGATTTATTCACACACTCATATGAAAACTACGTTTGCCCAATGCTAGGAATGGCATTATTAATCATTTCATTTTAACATATTATATACATACAGATAGTGGTGAATCACAAATCTTTGTGCTTAGTACTGCTGCACACAGAAACGTTTCTGGAACAATCTAAATGCTGTAAGTCCCATGACCATTTTCAAAAGGAATCCATAAATCTTAGTTTCACTGTGATTAGCAGGTAAGTCTTTAAGTCATTTAACCTGTCTGCAAAATGGTGCTGGTGTCTTTCAAATCTATTTCACTTCTGCATGGATTTGCCCCTTAAATCCAGATTCTCACATTAAGAGCAAAGGGAGCCGTCTCTACTGAGGCTGCCAGCATGTTAGTATTGCCCCGTTAGGGCTCGTTGCCTTGAACACTACAAAGAAAACATTTTAATATAGTTAAGGTAATTATCATGCCTTTCTTCTAAGTCCTCACCAGGGCAGGTGCTGCAGGATATACCCAGCTCTTTGCTTGCCTGGCCCTGTGCTCTTGCAGAACTGCTATGCTGACGTGTCTAAAACACTTCTTTCATTGCCCTGTTCCTCCTGACTCCGTGCTTACAGGGGCTCTCCTCAGCTCCGAGATGTTTGTCATCCTCATGCTCTACCTCTGGCTTGGGATCGGCCTGGCCTGCGCTGGCTTCTGCTGCCACCAGATGCTGCTGATCTTACGTGGGCAGACGCGGTACCAGGTGCGGAAGGGGATGGTGGTAAGAGCCCGGCCATGGAGGCAGAACCTGCGGGAAGTCTTCGGGAAGAGGTGGCTGCTAGGACTTGTCATCCCTGTGCTGAATGTTGGAAGCGACAACCATAGGCAGAAGGAGAAGTAAAGCCCCGGAGCGTGTGTGTGCAGCTCATACACACGACCCCTTCCCTGCTCTCTCCCACTCTGGATCACTGAGGAGTTGGACCAGTCCATCTCTCTGGACAGCCGCTTCTGTGGGAGGAAAGGACTAGCTAACTAACGGAATAAATTTAGCATATTAACAAGGAGATCACACACCACGTAGATGAAGAGATACTGCAGCTTAGTAGTCACATCACAGCACCTGTGTACGTGGCAACAGCCTTTGAAGTAGAAGAAAATTAGTCGGGATAATGCGTGGCTCCCCACTAGGCCTCCCAGAACCTGCCCCCTCAGCCAGCCCGGGCCTTCCCTAGAGAACCACAACAGGAGCTTTTGGAAAGCCCAGGCTGGTGCCAGAGACTGTAAAAACACAGTCTGCTCCTTGGGAGGGTTTTCTAGGGTGGCTTTGGCTCTCATAAACCTAAAGCTGCTTTTAGATACAGAGAAGCCTTTAACGATAGAGCTGCAAGGCAGCCAAGCCACCCTGGGACTGGGTTATGCACAGGGCTGGGAAGGTGGATAAACCTGCTCACCTCAGGCCAGAAAATAGAGGAGGAAACAAGAGAAAACACGACTTGCCCCGTTTCTTCCCTTGCTCTCCTCCCTGTCCAGTGCTAAGGGAGGGTGGCAACCTGCTTATTTTCAGGAGTCCTTCACCCAGGGACACAGTCTCGGCAAGGCTGCCCTTCTGACAGGAGATAAATCATCATGGTGCAGTGACACGAGGAGAGGAGACTGCGGAGGTGAAGGAAAAGCTGCTTGTGCTTGAGAAGCTGCACGCGGGGCAGGCTGAGGGGCGAGGGGGATGTGCAGGGAGGGAGCTGTGAGCGGGGTGCCTGGAGCTCCTCCGGGCATGCAAGGTCTGGGGCATCATCCCATTGGATCAGGTGTCTGTGTTCCTGGTATCACCAAGAGCTCCAACCCCCAGGAGGCAGAGGGGTTTCCACCCCATCGGGATGCTCTACACTAAAAACAAAACCAAAATGTTTGCTTCAGACATCCCTGCCACCCACATAGGTCCCCCAGGGCAATTCCCTTTTGGGCTGATACAGAGGGGTAAATCTATCCATGTAATAACTCCATTCAAGAGGCTAATGGAATTACTACAGGGATTAATCAGCTGAATGCAGCAGTTGATTTCCAGCTGCAACATCCCGTGAGATCAGTGCTGAGATCCTATGCTAATAGGAGCCTTAAGAAAGGATACCACAACATCTCTGCCAGGATCTCAGTGCTGGACCCTCCAGCAGCTGGAACAGGAAACCTCTCTTTTACCTTCCATGGGCTGCATGGGAAACCGTTGCCTCTCTTTTAACAGGCTGGGAAGTATGTTGGCAAACAGCGAAAAGTGAATTTTCTTCCTCAAAAATAGGCTTTCGGTGCATCCCAGGTGGATGAACACACCAGATCCGCTTTCATTGTTGTGCTTCTCATGTGGCAGAGCTGAGGCACTCATTGTGACAGGCTTTGTAAATGCCCTTCACAGCTTCATACTTGTATGCACTTTGGGTCAATAACACACAAAATCTGTTGTGATGAGCAGAGTAACCATTAGAATATACTGAAAAACAAAACAAAACAGATAAAAAAATAGCTGAATACTTAAAATATATAAGCTCCCACTGTGTGTTCACATGAATGTACCACTGTTTCCATGTGTAATATGCTGTATTTTCACTAACAGTGACCAATAAAAAGTGTTTTTTTAACATCATTTGTGTTGTGCTTTTTTACAGCTTATTGGCTGACTTTGTATATGGAGATAAATACAATTGTTACAGCATGTTACGTTCCTGTTGAAGAAAAAACAGAATTTTTTTATTAGCTTTGTCTACAATTCATTATATTATTTTGGACAAGGCATTTCACCCTTTTTACGTTGACTCCCATTCTATAAATGCATCTAATAATCAGTCTGTAGGTATTCTAATTTCTATTTATAAATTACAATGTGAGCCTCAAACGCAAGCTACAGAAGAATTAAGCTATTACCATCATACACAACAGCATCTTGAAATAAATCATTCCTAATTGGTAAGACGAAGAGCAGACAGTCACCTTGTCATTGCAACCGGAGCCAGCACTTCACATCATATATCTCGTCTTGGAAGGATTCCCAGAATTGTTCCTATTTCCCCAATTGGTTGATCAAACTTTTTATTTATTTATTTATTTATTTATTTTTTCCAGTGTGTTTCTAAAGGCAACAGGCTCCCAAGATTTCAGCCAGTAGCTTCCTCATGTCAGCAGAAATTACATTTTGACATCCTTGTCCTCTGCCTTTGCTGTTCGACTGACACTGCAGTTTTGGGCAGCCTGTGGTCCTTTTAGTTGGGTGACACTTGCCTAGGGCTGTGAGCTCAGCAGGTGCCTCCTGCTGAGAAAGGCACGGCCAGCACTGAGTTTTGGGGGGTGCTCTGCAAGGAAAACCCACAGCCGTGAAGCCTGTAGCCTTCATATCGGTGCTGGATCGTGCCTGGTCGCTCTGCTGAGGATGCTGTCTCCTGATCTCATGGCGAAGGCTCAGTCCTTGCTGAAGTACCGGATGGAGGGATAACCACAGCACAGTGACCCCAAGTTATTCTTTTGTTTAGATACCTGTATGTCACTGCATTGTTCTTTCTTAACCAGTTAAACAGTTCCTCTGCAGCAAACGACTGCACTTTGGTGGCAGTAGTATACAACCTTTCCAATTGTGATTATCTGTGATGAAAAGAGCTGTAAAAATGCAACAACACAGTGTCACTGTATTTTGGCTCATCCCTTCCCTCATTGCCAACTCTGTGAACTGTGACAGAGCAGCGGTTCTGTCTGCAGGAACACTTTGAGAGCAGCTCTTTAATTATCCATCTGCCCTGACATCCCTTCCCTGTCACACCTGCATATGCACTTACAGAAATCCTCGGTAAGAAAATCTAACGGGGCTTAATGACTCCAATCAAAATTTTTGCTCTTAGCCATGAATTAGGAAATGAAGGCTGAGCTCCGTGGCAATGTCACAAATTCTCGGCTAAATCTCCTTGATGGCTCTAAAGTGCTATATATGTAAACAATGAAACCGTCACATTTTCTATGCCTAGAGAGCCACTACTTATAATTGGCATCTTATTAAGGAACAGCTGCAGTATGAACAGTTTTGAAATGTGATTTCTTGTGACAACGTTTAACTACTTTAACATTTCTAAAAGCAAAATATTTAGGGCCTATCTGGGCTTTGGAAAATCAGATGAGCATCAGTTTTTCCTCTGATAATGTTAATGGATGAAAGAAAAGCTCCCTGTTGCCCAAGAACAAATCTCACAGACCCAAGAAAATTTTACTTAGTGGCTGGTATATTTTAAGCATACCTACTTGAAGAAATGATGGCATCATTAAGATCTGAGAAGTCCTTTCATTCAAAGTATAAAACAAACTATGAAATGCAACTGCAAGTGAACTAGTGTAAGGTTTTCCTTACATATATTACATATATTAAGAAGCCCTTACAAAAATAAGTGGATGGTATTCCTCTTCATATTACAGCCTAAGGTAGTCCTAAAAACCTGCATGCAAAGGCTTTCTTTTTCCAATGAAAAGCTCTTTACTGGATATCTTAATATCTGCAGAGAATATAGATTTAAAAAATAAAGAGTCTCAAGTAAGGAGGCTGAAGGAAGACATGAGAAAAGTCTACGTGAAACAACATTTATCTTGTTTGAGAAATAGCCAGTCCAAGGGAGATCATCACATTCTAAAAATACTTGCAAGGAGACAGAAGAAATGAATGAGGAGACTCATTAAGTAAAAGAGCTGGAGGAGGACAGACAGTCCTGGTGCGAGGGAAAGAAAAGCCAAGGTCAGAGATTAGGTCAGGTTCCTATCTTCACAACAGTCAGCTGACAGCAATCAGAGAAAGCAGCCCTAGTGAGAGCAGAAATGATTTGATGTTGGTAGAAACGATGCACTCACATCTGGCAGGTGGTAGGAGTACAACAGTATGACTTAAGCTATCTTCATTGAGAGCTGAATGGACAGAAGTCCAACTGGAAAATAAAACTTAGAGCATGTATGGAGTTTGTGTGCCCTGCTAGATATCTGAATTGAAGAAAACAGTGTCAAACAACCTGTACTAACACACATAACTACATATCCATATGTGGGTTCCTTTCATTTTTTCCAAATCTTTTCCAAAAAGCCAGAGGAATAGCAAACTTTGGAGCTTGCCCCTTAAGTTGGCAAATACAGAACAGTTTGTGCTTCAGGCCGTTACAGAGCTTTCCAGACAGCATCCTCTCCTTCATTGCATAGAAGAGGTTTAAGCGTCAGCTGTTCTACTGTCCCCAGCCAGCAAGTGATGTCAGAGCTCAGACAGGCCAGTCCCAAAAGGCTTTGAAATCCAGCATCTTCCAACCTCCCCAGATGTTCACAAATAAAAAATACAAGCCCTCAAATATGAGCATCATCTGCTTTTTGTACAGCGCCTCATTTAACCGCGGGCAGACACATTAACAGCAGTTCCAGAATTAAAAAATCAAAGGCATGCAGAGCACGCACGTTCAGTTTACTTACAAACTGGCAAAAGAATGAATGACAGTAGCAAACCCTGGTGTGAGAGAGAATTACTTTGAGATCAATGGAGATGGGAAAGTTCCATCCATCTGCTACTGATTTTCTACAATTTGTTGTTAATCTACTTTAACCTTGAATAGTTACTAGCTTGGATTTCCTGTGATTACTGTACATGCACAGGCTTAGGAGAATGCACAACTTCTGTCTCTTTTTTCAATTGTTTTGCCCAGTCTATGTTGAAGAACACTGCAGAAACTGCAGAAACTGCAGAAAAAGCAGTAGCAAAGTCCAAAGCCCTCAGCCATATGGTTCATGAAGACCTAAAATCTCTTTTAAAACCTCTGGAAACTCCTGAGCCTTCACTAACCTATGGAAACAAAACTAAAAAACTCATATAGTTCTCATCCCAAGATAAGAGTTGAACATTCATACCAAGCTGCAAGTTCCAGTTTCTGGCTCCAATAACTCTCAGGTCTGGAGCATATTCAAGGTCATAACTCAGCCCACAGCCACCTCAGATGACCCCACCACTTTGAGATAATCATGCAATGTGAAGCTGTTCAGAAATTGGTCTATAAAAGCAATGCAACTGGCAGGCACAGTCAGCCTAGGCAGAGCCTAAGTCCAGGCTTTGGACATAGGAATTTTACTGTCCAGGCTGTCAACTACCCATTAAAACTCCTAAGCCCAAACATGAATCTTATACATAATGAAGATGTATTGCATCAGACCCAGGTTTGGGGTAGAAATTCCTGTAATTAGGTTGGAAGTAAATGCCACATCTCTCCCTAGACGATCTCTCTTAGACTGCGTGTGCTCAGTACTCATTTTGAACCAATTTGGCCAGACACTGCCCACATCACCCAACCAACTATTAGTGTCTTGTGGGAAAGGACAAATTTAAGAGTAAGGCTTATTAGAGTATAAATTAGGTTTAAGGGAGAAGAGTAGAAAAGTGAGTAATATGTGAAGGAGTGTGCCAACCCAACCTACAAATTATAGCATGATGTTGGACAAACTAAATACTAGTCTGCAGAAAAAAATGGCATCATTTCAGACTGCATATGAAGATGAACTCAGAATAAAAAAAATATAAACCTTCTCTATGGTGCTCTGATGCAATAAAGATATAGAACATTATATTCAGCTCTGCGTTCATTAGTCAAGCAGACTGAGTTCACAGAAAAGTAATAAATTATTAAGATGCTGAAAAATGGATTTGTAAGGGGAAGAAATGGTTATATTTGGCGAGTTTGGGTAATTTTCAGCAAAGTAAATGTGAGGAAAATGTGATGACTCTCATACGTATATATTGGAGGATGGGAGAAATTCTCTGGACTGGATAAACTGTCAGTAACTGGAAATAAAGAATTCACTTTAAGGAAAGGAATTACAGGCTAAAATTTCAGGAAATAAAACCAAATATTTCTTCTTTCACCATTAAACTGTAAGATACATTTGCACTCAAGAAGATAGTCACTCTTCCTGACTAGCAAGCTGTAACCTGAAGAGAGTAAAAGCCAGTGGCCAAGTAACAGCTTCATAAGGCTAGAACAGTGGGAAATATAAACTAGAGAATTTGCCACTCTTTACCAAGACAACTGCTAAAGTCACAGATAAAAGCAAGCATATAACTTAAGTCGAAGGG
This sequence comes from Nothoprocta perdicaria, assembly GCF_003342845.1. Classification (NCBI taxonomy): domain Eukaryota; kingdom Metazoa; phylum Chordata; class Aves; order Tinamiformes; family Tinamidae; genus Nothoprocta; species Nothoprocta perdicaria. Next base: position 305,251 of record NW_020455788.1, on the reverse strand, counting down.
GTTCCAGATAGTAATCTTCCTCATCTGGAAATTTTTAATAAGATTATGATACTTTTCTATTCTGAGTTGCACCTCATACCATCTCAGCTGAGTTCAAAATATTAGTTAGTATCATAGCATTTTATTCAATGGAAGCAATTTGAAATACAAATAATTGGGCAAAAACGATTATATATTGCTTGTATGTGTTGAAAGAAGCACACAAAAGTGTTTTGGTCTTCTTTTCATAAGCATAGGATTACAGAATGATTCCCATATAACATCTGTTAGTAAATGCTACAATTACTATTGATAAAAGGCAGAAAACAATTTTACATCTCCATTCAGTAACAAGTTAGAATATTTTCTCAGCATTTCAATATAACAAAGAGATATCCAAACTTCTTGCGTTGTTAACCCCTTACCCTTTCAAGCACTGTGAGAATGCCCACTGTGTATGTACGCAACTTGAAGAAAATCTTCCTATATTCCATTTAATGTGTATTTTCTTTCCCTCAAAATGAATTGTTAGGTATGCTAAGTTCTCGTAGTACCATTGTGAAACAGTGAGAAACACCATCAATTCAGAATCTCAGGAAATACTGGGATCATTAAATACAACAGATGCAAAAAGACATACAAATGGAAATGTAACAAAAGATTTAATATTTGGGGGGATTCTTTCCTCTCTTCTCTACTTTTGTTCCCTCTCCCTCCAAATCTAAGAGAAGCAAGTATTTTTCACACAACATAACAGGTCATTTGGAAAAAATGTAGGTAGAAGAAGGGGGACACTATCTCAGTATCTAGAAAACACCAAGAAGGAGAAAGTAGACATTTCATTAGCTCAGCTATTATTATTCATGAATCAACCAGAATGACTTTTCATGCTTATTTGATAAAATTTACTTACTGAAACCCCAGTGGAAATCTAGCCAATACATAATTTATATTTCCATCCAAGCCTAAAATCAAGGATTACACTGATGTCAAAGTGTTAAGAGGCTCTACGGATTTTCAATCCCCATAGACATTAGAAGCATCACTCTGGAGATCAGAAGTTTCCAGTGCTACATGACAAAAAGTAATCCTTTTGCAGTTAAGTAGCTAAATGTCAGATCCTCCTAACAAACACGAATTTGGGGTGGAATGTTAAATCACTTGGGTAACGTAGGTGCATAAGTAGCAAGACAGTGCTCCTGCAGCTTCTGCCAGGCATACAAAATGCTGCTCATTAATGCATTATAAATCACAGTGCTATCTGAAAGAATTATAAATATGTAAGCTGCCTCAAAAATCAAGTCCTTATAAAAACAAATCCTATTCCCTGACCCTTTTCACCTCAGGCTCTGACAGATCCATGCATTTCTCTGGCAGAGTTTTGCAAAGCATGTAAATATATTTATACAAGCAGGATATAAAATGCATGGATGAAGAGATAGTAGCGAAAATATATTAAACCTGCTAGCTGCAGAGCACTATAGCGCAATCCAGGGAAAAAAAAAAAAAAAAAAAGATTTAAACATATGTTTAGCTTCAAGCGCAGACACAGTCCCATTAGCTGCAGCTGAACTACTCATGTACTTAATTTCAGTCATGTGCTCCTGAGCTGTGTTGATTAGACTGCATTACTTGATGTCTTCCAGGATTGCCATCAGCATATTTTTATGATTTCAAATATAATATAATCATGTTTTAGATATGGAAGTGCAACACTTGAAAAGCACCAGGGCTTTTGACCTCAGTCTTATATATTGCATGACCATAGCGTAAGGACCAGTTTACATGCTGAATATTTCAGAATATTTCAGAATATTTAAGGTTGGAAGGGACCTCTACAGATCATCTAGTCCAACCTTCCTGCTCAAGCAGGCACACCTACAGCATGTGGCACAGGGTGGCATCCAGGCGGGTTTTGAAGACCTCCAGAGTAGGAGACTCCACAACCTTCCTGGGCAGCCTGTTCCACTGCTCTGTTACCCTAACAGTAAAGAAGTTGCTCCTCACCTGGAGACGGAACTTCTTATGCTTCAGTTTGTGGCCATTACCCCTCGTCCTATCGCTGGCCACCAGTGAGAACAGCCTGTCCCCTTCCTCCCTGCATTCTCCCTTCCTGAACTTATACATATTAATCATATCCCCTCTGAGCCGTCTCTTCTCCAGAGAAAACAGGCCCAGCTCACTCAGCCTCTCTTCATACGAGAGATGTTCCATTCCCTTAATCATCCTGGTTGCCCTTCTCTGGACCCTCTCCAGAAGCTCCACGTCCTTCCTATACTGGGGTGCCCAGAACTGAACACAGTACTCCAGGTGCGGCCTCACCAGAGCTGAGTAGAGGGGCAGAATCACCTCCCTTGACCTGCTGGCAACACTCCTCCTGATGCAAGATAAAAGTGACATACGGGAACATATAATAACACACATTTTGTGGGCAAGACAGAGGTCTGCTTATACTGCAAAGGCTTTTATGTAGGCAGCACTGCCGACTAACACTCCGTTCCCCTATCTTACCAGCCATGACATTTTTACATTATTTCCCCTGTATAGAAAGAGAGGATGAATTTAAAGTCCCCTGTTTATTTCCATTCAGCTCCATAAAACATGAGGAACCTGCCCCTACACTAAATTATGGAATTATGGATGTTCAGCCGTAGGAAAACCCAGCACCAGACCCAGTACAACACAGAGTCTTGTGATAAATGCCAGTGTTGAAATTCTCATGAGAGAAGCTTAAAGTACATTATAATAGTGAATAAGTTTTTGTTTTGTCCTTTTAGAGCTGATGAGATCAAAGTATCTTGCCCAAGGTGAGCCAAGGAGCAGAGCTCAGGGCCACTTCAATTCCAAACATATGCTATTGTTTAAATTACTGCACGTTAGCAGCAGCAGCAGTGGGGGTGCCAAGTGCTTTGGACCTGAGTGCAATTCTCAGGCTTAAAGCCATGAATAGAGACCTACAGCGTATTCTTTGGCATTCACTGAGGGCAACAAGTCAATTAGCTGCACCCTGAAGATACATTTCAGCTTGTATATCTATATCAAATGGGGAAAAGTAATCATCAGTTAAAAACATAGTGTTCAGATTTCTATTGAGAGGCCTGGAAAATAGGTTTAGGACATTATGTAGGTGGCTAGCTCCCTTAAAAATGTATTTTCACGCATCTATGAGAAAATCCTTCATAACATTTCTTTTTCTTTCTACCTTTGTTCCTCATCTCCTTTACTAACAGCTGTCGCCTACTCACAATATAAATTTCATGGATTTTTTTCATCTTTTTCCACTTCCATCTCATCAAATTGCTGAAATTTCAGGCATCAGCCATATGGCTACCAGTTCTTTCAAAATTCTCCTACTTTTACCTGATGTGATTGTCTAGACTGGGAAAAAAAAAGGATGGAAAATTACAGTACATGAAGAACAGTGTATGGCTTAAACATTTTGTCACTGGAGTCAAATACTGTACAACTGCAATTATTAAAACAAGATTGAGAGCAGACACTACACATCAGAGAAGTCATATGTAAATCAAGATCTGCTACGAAATTAAAGAAACCAGACCAAATTTCAAACAAAACAAATCTAAAGCATATATTAGACAAGTCACTGCTGACGATAAAATCTGTTGAACATTAAGTCTGACCATAATTGCCAGCATCAATATCATGCAATTATGAAGACTCAAGTTAAAAGTAATTCTGACCTGAAGCTTGGATACCATGGAAATGCCTGAGAAGAATCCAGGAAGAGTTGGGTGTTACTATATTTGGTCTCCTTCCAGATAGAAACAATGTCGGGAAAATAGAGGGTTATTTTTAATCTCATAGATTTTTAAAGAGATCTAAACGAATGCAACAGCCCATTTATTCAAAAATAATATGGAACTGATCTTGCAGGATGTGCAAAGGGAATTATCCGAGCATTGCCAAAGCTAGGCTAAGGTTTGGAGAACAATGGGTCATTTTCCTGCCTTCCTCATACTAGTGTGAGATGTTGGCAGTGTTTACAGGTATCATTTTTGCTTTTTCAGAAGTAGTAGTGAATCTTTGCAGGGTTACCAAATGCTCGGTTGCTACTGCACGAGCTGCCACTGCAGTGAGATGAAGTAGTCATACAGGAACTTCTCTGAAGTGTTCCTATGTGTAAAAACACCTGATCACAGAATGGAACGGAAAAGTGGTAGTGAAAAATAATTTTACCTTCCAGTCAGTAATTGATGTTTTTTATTTTATTGGAGTTCATTTGCTTCCACTCACCCAGTTAAGCTCACTGATAAACGAATCACCTTCACATCGGGCCTTAATCTCTCAGATCTGTGGCATTTAGGTGCTACAGAAGCAATGGCATTCGAAACAAAACAAAGAGCCCCCAGAAACTCTGAAAAAGCTTAATGCTTCCTATAGTTTTATTGGCTCCAGTGTCAGGCAGAGGCGTTTCTAACATCACTAACATCTAATATCACTGTTTTAAGCCTGTCCGGGTGAAAAGAAAAGAAAATTTCTGCTGCAAAGGAAGTCTTACCTGTTTGCATCCCAACCTTTCAAAGAAACTAATCGTGTATAGCACAAAAACGCAGCTCACAGCTGTGGCTGTGTGGCAAGCAGTCAGAAAGAGGAGCTTTGCTTGGAACTGCCAGCCAGCAGCTCCCCAAACCAGCAAAGGCCCCTGGTGTGTCCGTGCACCAGCATCTCGCTCTGAATGGAGTCACCTCTCGTTGCAACTGCGCTGTGGTGGCCACAAGCACCGGGGTGTTAGACACTCCAGGCAATTCCCCTCTCCGTTTCTGTTCCTCCTGACCTGGCCACAGTTCATTCTATGCATCCGGTAGCTTTTCAGCGTTCAGGTGATGACCACCAAGCTCAAAGACACCTCACTTATGCAATTCGTGTAGAGATAACTGATTTCAGACTTTCGGGCTATTTCTCATGCGACTAGTGTCAGCAACCCACATTCAGAGTGCTCTCAGAAAGCATTATCCTGTAAGGATGCTGCAAGCTAATTCCACAGGCAGTGATGGGATATTGAACAGTGAGATGCGACAGTGCATTTCAATTGGATGATTATCCTTCCCTGAATTCTAGCCATGGATATGTTGCATAACACTCTGATTTACATGGGTGACAACGCTTGGAGAAAATAAAAGGTGCAAAAGATAAAGTACTTTAAGGACTGAAATGTCAGCAGTTAGCTTGGTTACGACATGGATTTTGTGACCCTGCAATATTTCATGTATTGTTATATACACATGCAGCTGATACCAACAGTCACTCAGCATTTAATACTGACAGTCACTCAGCAAATTTTCTATTAAATCTATTAAAAAACAAAAAACACTGGTTTTCTGTCCTGCAAGTCGTCTGCTATTGGATTTTTTCTATCCTGTTAGATTTAAGTGGCCTATAAGAAAACTCACTATTGCTACAGACAAAGGTTAAATTGTTCAAGTGGGCTTGGTAAGAAGCACTGCAGCTCCACTAAACTAACTCAGTTAATTTAATAGCAATAAAAACAGGAAGAAAACAATCCTCTTCAGGCCCTAAAAAGCCCCACTTCCTCCACTTCTTAGAATGTATTAGATGCAGAAGAAATCTTCATGCTGGCACTGCTCCATTACGGGATGGAAATTAGAAAGCTGCAGTACAGAATGGCAAAAGCATTTCACAAAATTTTCTCTTGAGTGATTAGAAAAAAAAGCCGGATGAATTCCTCTCCCATCATGATAACAGCTTGATTTCTACTTTAAACAGTAATTTAGGACATTTTAAACAACAGTTATTAAACACTCTTAAGTCAGCAAGTCTGAATAAATTGTGATTGAAAATTTAACTAGAGCTAACAGGGAAGTACTATTTCCAATTAATTGAAATCTTTCACGGTGATCTGAAAACAGTCATGGGGAAGACTGAATGGACATTACATTAGCCTGTACATTAGCCTGTCAGGCTGTAGGTAAGCTGATCTGAATGAACAGACAATTAAGGGGAAATAATGGAGTAACACACATATTTTCATTAGCTAAACATATAAACAGACAACAAAGATAACTGAAGCTATTGAAGTCTGTAAAAAGTAGATCTTGACAAATAAATTTACGACATTACATTATTTATATAAATGAAAACTAAAAACTGGTTCAGGGCAGAAAAACATTGATATTATACTTATGTTGAGCATTTAACATGACACAAAAGCCAGAAAGGTTACAAAAGTAATCCAATAATGTGCAGTGCATTAAAATTACCTTTCTTTTCTTCTCATACAGACCCATCAACTTATCTTATAATATCATCCCAAGATGAGAATAAAATTGATTCTTGATCTTAATATTATTCTTAATAAGTGGAATAAAAATAAAATTACCGATAAAGACTACAGTAAACAAAATCTGGAGAAGAGAAGCAGGCCGAAGGGAATCAGACTGGTCACTTACCAACACCAGTTTGCCTTGCTTCCTCTTTGCAAACTGCTTTCAAAAAGAGTGTGGAAATACACTTACTAGGCAGTGGTCCACTTATCTCTGAAGCAACAGATCCAAAGAAGATTTAGACTTTCAGTCTGGAAGAGGCCAAATGCGCGGGACTCCTATATAGACAATGTAAGAGCAGCAGCCTGAAGAGTTAAGATATTCTGGAGATCTTTCAGCAATCTTGTTTTGCTTGGAGCATTTGCAGCTCAATTAAAAAAAATCATTCAAATAATTTAAAAGAATCCAAATGAGAGTCCTGCAGATGAATAAAGGATTGAAAAGAATCAGGAGCTTAATCAGTTGCTTTAACAAAGAAAGCTGAGGAGTGATCTGCTCAGTTTATAAATGCCCAGAGTGAAAACAGCCATGTCACAGCATGCAATTCAGTTCAGCAGACAAAAAGCAAAATATCCAGCAGCTGGATACTGAAAGCAGATAAATTCAGGCTCAGTTGAAGAGGTATATTCTAAATAGTGAATAATTAGCTTTTGAACAATTCATGCGAGTTCTTCACCACTAGTTTTCAAATCATGACTTGTTGCTTCTACATACGCACTGCAGTTCAAACATGAATTTAAGGATGTCTCAGAAACTGTGCTCTACAGGAGAGCAGACTGAACGCTCAACATTTCCTTCCGCCTTCATATTGCAGGAATTTACTTAGAAAAAGTTACGTCCATCTCACGGACAGACCTTAAAGCAGGAACAAATTTTACAAGGGCTGAGAAGTCACATATGCTTTGGATCATACAACACAGTTGTGGGTTACTTAGCTGCATAATGCTGAGTGCAGCATTATAGAGCTGAGCATATATATTATATAGCACTGCCTGAAGGGTGGCATCATGAAGATATAGCCAGAGCATAACGTGGTGCAGAGAGGCCTTCCATCCCACTTTTGTGACAGAAATTGTAAGAATGCAAACAATAATAGTCAGCTATACTCATCCTAGATGAGATTCTGCTCCCTTTGGGTTTTTCTGAGTGTCACACAACGAAAGGAAAACATGATGGACAAGTCACCTGAAAGCAGCAATCTGCTTTTTTGGCTTTAGTAAAATGAAGGTGAATAGGCCTGACATCATGCGGCAGTGTCTTCATGATGCAAAGGAAAAGCTAACCAGAAGACAGCAAGATGACATTGGAAAATTTCCTTCTTGAGTTACACCAACATCCTTTAGCAAGAAAAGATTCACAGAGATTCCCATTCTGGAACAAAAGATTTCAACCCAAGGCACTGATGTTGGATCTTAAAACAGTAATATTCAAGTTCCTGCTCTGTCAGATTTGAAGAAAGAGCTTTAACCAAGTCTCCTGCATCTTAGCAGGGGCTCTCCATCCACAAGTCTTCTGGACATCCTGGGAACAGCAGCTTAGTTCTCACTGTAAACTTGACCTTTGATCAAAGAAAAAGACCGCAAAGAGGCTGAAATATTTTGAAAAATGTGTTTTACTGAGAAGTTGTTATACAGATTTAGTTGACAAATGTCCTCTTTCAAGAGAAAGAGGAAAATTTTTCACTCAGAAACATTTTTTTTCCAGTAGCCAAGATACATATATCTTCACCTCACAATGTAAAACTGTGTATCTGGCTGACAAGATTTAGCTACAGTGTAGGAGTTTACTTTGCACAGACTGTGAGCGTGATGTACAGTCATCACAAGAAGTTAACAGTTAGGAGATGTAAAAACTCTTCCAGGTTGTCATGACAGATCTACAGTAATGGTTACCCACCAGAATATATTTTTAGATTTCTGTATAATCCACCTTTATTTTGTGCTTTTCCTAGAAATTCTTTAATTCATGCATAGGTCACTGTTGAAGCTCACACGACACACTTCACAGAGTAGTACCATAGTATCACTTTTTCATCTTCACTCTCCCACTTCCGTTGTGGAGCTGTATATAAAGCACATTTGGGGACTGAGGACTCTGCAGCGTAACAACATCGGAATAAACCACATACTTTTCAAGTATATCCCTTTTTTTTATTATTATTCATATTTATAACCTGTTTCTGTAAAATTTCAGCAAAAAGGTCATGTCCTGTAACGGAGTTCTAGAGCTACTGTATTCAGAGTTGGCTATGGACCAAAAGGTACAGAAAATGTTTAGATTCCAAGATTCCAACTAGAGCAGTAATATTAAAAAAAAAAAAACTCTGTAAAGTAATTAAAAATACCAACATCTACTAAAACCTGAATAGAAAAACAGGAATGTTTGACCCGTCAAGCTATCCTGCCTGCTAATGGTCATACCAAGTGAGGCCCTGGCATGCAAATTTAATGACTTCCCAGGTGTGCACAGTTGCATCCAGGACAGCTTGTTAATACAAAGGTCAAATATAAATCTGCAAGTTCAGTGCTCAAGTTTCTCCTCAACTCTATTAGGCCACTGGCAGATCTGATCATTGTCAGGATCTATTCTGGTCCATATCTAATCAAATAATTCTCTCAACAGAGCTCCAACTTAACCCATTTTTAAAATTATTTCCAGCCAAGAAAGCACTTACTGTTTAAAGCTTTAACTGGGCTTCCAAGAATAAAGGCAGCTAAGAGAAACCAAAGAGGAAGGTATTTGACGACATATCTGTCATTAAGGGCCTTCAACATCCTTCAATAAAAGTTACATCAAGATGTATAATTATCTAGGGATATATTCCCTAAGGGGGCCCAGATTTATAATAGTTCTCCACTGGATTTTGTTAAATACCCAGCAACAGATTTCTAACCCCAGCTGCTGGACTTCATTCATGGTTTTATTGAAAATACATTTATACATATTACACCATCTGGAAAGATCTGGAAAGATCTGGAAAGATTTAAGGCCCATCTAGCAGATTTCTGTCTGCTAGAGTTCTCATATGCCAGAGAACAGCACTCCCTGCAAGACCAGCCTTACTTTCCCTTTGCCTAAGCAGAGCAAAGGAAATAAACACATACTCTAAATGTTTTCCAACACATCGTTAGGACTGTTGTGGGTACCTGATCAATGGAACTGCCTCCTACTGTGTCTTCTCCTTCCTTTAAGGAGATCAGCACAAACACTCCTGTCTTTCGGGCACCTTTCATAAATAGTCCCAGATACTGCCACATCTATCCTGCCAAACACCTTGCAGCACAGAAGTATCACAACTGGTCTCAAAACAGCAAGATCAGATCCAGCAACATCCCATTGCACTAAAGTGCCTTCTGCCTTCTCTGGTCAGATTTTGGTATTGCTGTGCTGTAAGTTATGAGCTGTCTACAACCCATAACAGCAGCAGGTGTATTTTAAAACTCATGACAGGGCACAATCCACAAAAATCTTAGCTCATGTACTGCTCTAGTGTCCAGCAGGTAGGCAGGATAGCACAGAAGGCATTGCTACTTGCTGCTGCTGCTGCTCGACTAGGGGTCCACAGTAGATCCTGCTAGGAAACTTCTCTCAGGCCTATGGCTAGTGCAAATACAACTCCTATTTCTCCTCTTCTCAAGGCGTGAACTTCTGTTCATGAGTCTAAAAAGGTGATCAAGAGGGAAACTCTTTGCAGTTTCTCCAATGCACGTATTTTAGGAAGACTATGAAAACATTCTCCAAGATCTCTTAAACTATTCATTCCTGGAGGTCTCATTAAAAAGTGAAGGGGTCTAGTCACAAATTAGCATCGAGGGACTCACTCTACTTCCAGGTTTCTTAAGCTGAAACAGGTGACGGCAGTGTCAACGCACCGAAATACTCAGCTACTCAGGCTGCATAATTTTTTGAAAGTATTTTCAAGCAGAAAGGAACACACTGACCCTATCACCATAAGCAAGCAGAAAACTTACTTGTTAGACTAAGTTTTCTCAAGAAAGTTTCTAGGTTTTCTTTTACACTAAGCTTTCTTGAAAAAAATCCTTCAGATGGGAGGGACTGACTTAGAGTTAAGCATCTAAATACCCTAAAATGGAATAAATGTCTGTAAACTGCTTTTGCAACATGACAGCTGTCGAGCTCTACTAATAATGCCTAACATCTTATGCACACTGTGGTGCTGGCTATATTTCAAGGCAAGCAGGCTATGAATGATATAAACTTAAGTGAAGGAGAATTATTTTTGAAAAAATTCAAATTCAGATGGTTCAAATTAAGATTAAAATGTCAGTTTGGTTAAACAGATGCATTCATCTGCTCAAAAAAATAAAGGGATGGGAGAAGGGCCTGTTTCACCTCAGGCTAGTTTAGGTCTTTTATCTTTACCTCTCTCTTTCATAACACCTAGGGGAAAAAAGAGTCTTATAAGCTAAAGAGACATAGATTAAATAATGTTTTACTTGGCTTGCCAAATTAATCCTGGTGAATGAACGCCTTTTTGTACCATTAAAAAAAAGAAACCTAGTGCAGTATTTTAAATAACAACAGTCAATGTTTATTCCATTAGATAGTAAAAAAAAAATAAAATCCAAAGCCACCTGCTTAGAGTGCACTTGCTAGTCATTAACGGATAGTGCAAACAAAATATGGCTTTGGAAAAAAACACTTCCAGTGCCAGCTTCATGATTTTTATACACCCAGTTTTATAAATTTAAAAGCAAAAATAGACTCGCAGAAACAGGACATTTCAGATGGGTCCTAAGAGTCTCATCGCTTTGGTCAAAGTCTGCAATGAATACAGAACGCCACTTCAACACAAGCAGAGATTCATTAATTCAAAAGAGTAATAAACCCAAAAGAAGGGCTCTCTGCTACAACAAAGCACAGTAAAGCAGTCTGAAGGTACCACCCACTATCCTTTTTCCTTCCTCACTCTGCAACTCCCTTCCCTGCACCTGCTTGTAACTGAGGATGGCCCAGCATTGGGGCCTGTTCTCCTGTCCTCCTGTCCCATTCTCAAACTGGTTATCTGCAGACAGGAATGGAAAGATGCTTGCTTGAAGAATATTGCAAATGATTATCTTCTCACAACATAACAGGAACATGGTAGCAAGAGCACATCTAAGCTTCCCAAGTCCAAGGAAGCACATAGAGCTAACGTGGAGTTCAAGGTGACACTGAAGCAGGAGCACCCATTCCACCTGCTATTGCAGTCCCATCGCTGACTCTGAAGACAAGCTGTTGATGCCATGCCACATCGCAAGCTAGTTTCTAAGTCTCAGATTCAGAAAATGCTCAAGGAAAAGCTTGAGACAGGAAATCTGAGGCACAAGAGTAACTTGAACAACAGCTATATACCGTTTTACTACATATTGGAATAAGTGGAATCCTCAATGTTGCTATCAGCCTTTTCTGATCCTGTCAGAGATGCTTCTAGCTCTGCCCAAGACTGTGGAGCATTGTTCTTTATTGCCTCTATGAAAAGTTGTGTTTGGTGCTTTAGCCGATCCAGCTCAGCTTGAGTCACCTGGTTCTGATGAATAAGCTCCTTTGTTTTTAAGGTAATCTCCAGCAATCCTGACCTACGTAGCACAACTAGTGTATTCTGAAAGCGTCTGCACTTGCTTTGCTGTTGTAAGAGCAGCTCAGGGGTAGTGCAAATCTCCTCTGGTACCAGTGGTGGGCTCCACACTGCAGACTGCATCACGTGCTGTGCTGTAGTCTCAGGAGGGGTGTACTTTGTTGCTTGCAGGGTTCCAAAAGGCAAAATGGGAGCCAAGCCTGGGACTTTCTGTGTGTCAGTGGAAATATGATGAAAACTGGGAAGAGCTGACACTTTTCCATTTGTCAGAGTTGAAGAACTCTGCTGGTTAGAATCCTGAGCAGACTTAAAGCTTACTGGTAGGGGGGTAAAAGGACTAGTGGGAAAACCCATGCTCCTGGATAAGGGAGAAGTCTCCATCTTGGTTGCTTCTGTGCAGAGGCGCTTATGGCAACTGCTTTCCTCACCATCCTCTAGATCCGAGGAGTGATCTCTCTTGCAGGGCTGAGGTGCTATTTTGGGATACGACTTAAGAATAGGTAGGTAATTAGCCGAGTCACTTTTCTTCTTCCCAACAGAGTGAGAGTTAATGGGAGATGGGATCGGTGGGTGAAGAAACACTAGCTGTGGCTGAGCTGGAATCACTTCAAAGGATGGCTGGACAGTCCAAGACTGGAGCTGTGATGAACTCCCCTGGAAAGCACAAACAAGAAAACAGAATTATTACAACTACATGGTACAGAAGGAGCAAAATAATCTCAGTGAAACAGATGATCTGTGTCAGTTCTTCCCAGTATTTGATAACCACACTTCATTATAATGCATTTGGAACAGATTTACATCAAACTCATCTTCCCTTCCTCTGAAAACAGAATGCTAGAAAACAGTGATGCTCTAAAAACAGTGCTAGAATCAAGGCCATAATCCATTTATTATGGAACAGCAGAAACATTTAAAAGCAATTAAATTTGAATTTGTATGTGCGGATTACTGTGTATGCTTATATTCTACAACGTTGGTGTAGAATTATTACCAGATTTTGTGTAGAACAAACACACAGAAACCTTGAAAAATAACCACAACACTTAGTTCCAGAATATTTTAATTGAGTCTAAGAAATGCTGCACAGACATTCTAAGAGCAATTCAAATTCCTTCCCTTTTGAAAGACAGCGACTGTAAACCTGTAATTTCTATTCTTATAGCAAGCTTTTGAAATAGTTATTTAAAATAGATGACAGCTGTTCAGCAAGTCTTGCAGTCTTAAATACAATACACAGTTTCAATCAATTTAAAATCATGAAGTTGAAAAAAAAAAATGCTGAATATCAACCAGCCTAAGCAAAGCAGCCTGTTGTAATCTTAGAGAAATTTAATTCCACACCTTTTGTAATACAGGGTACAGCAACAAGCCTTAAAAGCATTGAATTTCAAGCAGAGAGAGAGAAAAAAATTGAGCTTTTATTTTCCTAAAAGCTGTATTCTTCGCTGTAAGGGGACAGATCAATTTCACAAGATGTTACCTCCTCCTTTAATATATTATTAGGGATTGTCATCAGATCTCCTGGCTGATAACTATGCCTGTTTTTTTCCAGGCATACCAAATGGTCTAGTAAGAGGTACCTTCTTCTTGGAAAAAAGTCTTACTTTTTGTATATTTAAGCCATCACCACTACTGTTACACCAATATAATCATAACATACTGTCAGCTGTTTCTTTAATTCCTAAAGCTTACTACTAAGAATGCTGCTGCTAAGCTTGCTAAACATACAGTTTTTAGTCATCATCGAGACATGTTACTATTCCTGACCCTATACTAACTCACCTGAAATCCATCCCCATTCCCCCAGTCATCTTACAGATTTTAAGCTGGCAAATGATAAAATATTTTACTCAAGTCCATTCCCCCCAGCCAAAGGGCTGAAACTCATCAAAATTTAGTATGATCGACCGATTAAGAGAATGAGACTAGGAAATGAGATTCAGCTACCTACTCTGACACAGATCTGCTTGCTTTGATTCATGGAACAGGGGTACAGAACAATCACCTGTGAAGTGTTGGTATTATTTCCTTCTTATCACAGAGGCAAGGACAAAACATATTTAGAAGAACAGTATCTGGGTATGTCAGAAGGGGGACAGGACAAATACCTTGATAAACCTGAGTAAATGTGAAGTAATTTTACATGTGCTATATGTTTACTGTGTAAATGGAGAACAGAACATGCAGTCTTAAGGAGAAAACTTTGGGAGCAGAAGTCCTCATCTATTGATACCCAGGCACAGTAGAGCCCTAAACTAGGGCGTTTCCCATTTCATATAAAACATTTCTAGGACTTAAGAATCACCAAGCAAAACGAATCACAAAACTTAATAACGTTTTCTAGTATCTAAGTACACAAAATGAAAACAACAGCTTTTAAAAGGAGAAATATATTCATGATACTTTTTTTTTTGCTCAGTCTCTGGTGCTATTTATAGAACATTTTGTAGGATCTATTTTAGGCAGGTCCTTTTGAGACAATGAGGTTTAGCAGAAGAGCAGTTCTACTTTAAGAGAACTACATTTCCCGCTGTTCTATCTTGATGATTTTAGCTGCCCTTCAAAAAGGCAGGTTTTGAATATCAGAACTTTTCAAGTTAACAGTTACTTTCTGTACTGCAACTGTAACAACTTGCCTCATTCTTTTTGAAAGGAAAATAGTAAAACACACTTTTTTGGAGAGCATGTAGCATTTTCCAATATATTAATTTTTCCCTACCTGTTTAACTAACACATTCTTCATTACAACCATAGGAGAAAGCGCAGGAAAGGAACTGCTTGTAGTCATCGGGCACGGCCAGGGCCCATCCTCTGTGTTCCAACATAGCGTGTTCAGCACGTCCTCTGAATCCATCTGCTCCATAGCACCCAGGCACTCTGAACTTCCATCTACCAGATGTAAAATTCAATTATTGGTTACTTTACATGCCTGCTAACAACTTTCAGCTCTATCATTCTGTTCCTGTTCATTCAAATTATAAAGAATAATAAAATCTGGTTTTAAAATATCATTAAAATTAGTCACATTGCGACAAATTTCAAATGTTCTTTATTAAAACACCCTGTATTCCAGGCCAGTTCTTCTGCAGATGCTTGCTCCCAAGCAAACTTTCCATTCCTTTGCATTTAATCTCCAAGGGCCTGCACACTATCATGAAGACTATTCTGAAGCCAGATGCAGGAAAGAATTAGAGGATTCTGCATCACTGTGTCTCAGTCACTGTGTTTTAAAATCTCTTGTTTACAAATCCAAGAAGGCACGTATCTCTCCCAAAAGCATTTTTATCCTTTAAAGGCAATCTTCGCATAGCTTTGCTGAATATTAAAATGGAACGCTGCATCCATGTTTTACTGCTGTTATTGAAATTACTTTCTAGTTTATTGGGCTCTTCTGAGGTTGTATCCTAAGATAGGTAGCATCCTAAGAAACATTAGACAGCATAACCCAGAGGCTCATTTATCACTGAAGTGAGCTAGAAGTGATCTTTCCATTCCCATTTCCATGTTCTAGAGAAATTAATAGATTTAATGTGTCTCATAAGTTACGAGGTATATTTTAAACTCCTATGTCATTCAAGATTCACATCTTTGTAACTACATGAAGCTCCACTCCAAAAACTGAGGCAAAGATGGTTTTTCAACCTGTATTGAGCCCAAACAGGATCCCAGAAAATGAGATCAAGCAGCATGGGTCTAAAAAAGAGACTGATTTATCAAGTGCAACCAACAAAAGCAATGACTGAGCAAAATAACAGAAAGGTAATTGATTTTTTTTCTAAACCTGAGTATCCAGAGTCCTTGTCAGACTCAGCTGCTGCCATGTTGAAGCGATGGTTTAAACTCTTCATTTCCATCACTTTGTCCAACAGCTCCTTGAAGCTCTCAACAGGCGGCTACCTTCTCTCCATGTTTCCACAGCACTGGAGGCAGTTTGCAACACGTTTTCCATTGAGCAACTATGAAAATATTTAGACATAGCAAGTGACTTCCCCTGAATCCAAAGAAGAAAGCTTCACCAGAATAAGATTACAAAAGAGCTTATGCTTGCCCTCACAGGAATTTGGTTATCACAGGTTTCTTACACTTCTTCAGCAATCAGGAGAATTCTATGGAACTCCCAGCTTTACGTTTGCTATCTTTATCACACAATAAAACAACTGCCTATTACCTGCAAAACTCTCAATGCATGTTCAATAACCCATTACCAAGTGGGTAAGACCGGCATCAATCTTTTGTATCAACTGATACATTACTTCATAAAACTTTCTAGAGTGATGCTTTCCATCAGCTTAGGCTGACTTAAGTGTTCAGAAAATGTCTATGATCCAATCTTTCAGTCTCCTGCACCACATAGGAGAAAAGAATACCGTATTAGACATAAATGTTGAGTTTTAAGGGCAACTTAAAACACTGCTCCCTGCCTCCACCCCCCTTCAAAAAAACCCCCGAAAACTAGGAAAAAGGAAAACAAACTTATGACATAATTGAAGCAGAAATACATTAAAGATCTTCTATGAAGAATTTTTACTATTGCTGGAAAAGAAACACAGAACCAAGGTACTTTAGAAGTACTAAAGATACAGGTGCGGTAGAAGGGCTAGAATTCACCTGTCTCGTCTTCTTTCTTCTGAGACTAAGCAAGTCAGAGTAGACAGCACAGGTCAGCCAATCCTTACGAATTTACCTGAAGTAGAATGGTTTCATGCTTAAAGTTACTGAGTAACTCCTAATACCTTTATCCACAAAGCACACTCTGCAGAAATAACTTCTAACTCTATTAAGGTTTCTATCAGACAAGTTAAAAACAAACCCCTTACAGTTAACACGGGAAATAGGATTCCTTGCACTTAACTGTCAAAAATTCAACAACCAGTTCTACTTGAGTGCTCTGTAGGTCAGGACTGTGGGTGACAAGGTAGAATGGCAGTTATCAAGAGTACATTGTTATCTGTAATCAAACCAATATTCATTTAAGTGAAGTGGGACAGTTGTGTATTTTTTTTTTTTTTTTTTATCACTGACAGTGAATTAACTGAAGACTTTTCAGAAGGAGAAACATCTTAAGTAACTCAAAGAATGAAATGTAGGTAGAAAATTAATGTATGAGTCATTTCTCTATCCAAAAAGGCAAAAGAAATCAAAAGTGAGAAGCTGTTCATAAGCAATTATCTTTCTTCAAGAGTTAAGGTTGCTCAAGAGTTAATATAGCCATCATGGGTAAGGACTGCATCCCCAAGCAGGTCAGCTGTGCTGGGCAAACCCCACAGCATGAACACAGCTGAACCTGCACGGCTCTGCTTTTGCTACCTTTTCCCTCTAAAAGAGAAAAGTATCTTGAGAATGTGCTCTGGTTAGGGAAATCCATATCGGCAAATGTGAAACACATACTGTACCTGCAAGGCACTCCCAGTAGACATATGGCCTTAGAAATGCCTTGTCTTCCCGTACCCTTTCAGGTACAAAACCCAGAAAAATGCATAGTTACACTATGATCTCCCATATCACGTACCCTTCCCAACCTTCAGCTGCATCCTAGGGTCAAATACATATTAGACCCTCTGGATTAGACCAGAACTATCCTGCTCTGTCCCATTAACAGAAATATTTGATAAAGTATTATCAAAGAATTTTGATTTCCTATTCGGAAATCCAGTAAACTACATACTTGCATCATAGATGAAGTTATTGGCACTTATTTGCTTTAAGCAGCATGCATTTTAATAGGAAAGAAAAAGCACAAACCCTGCTTCACCATCTCCTATCACTAACAGTGCAGTTTTTATTGAATACCCAGGGTACAAACAGAGCAGTTTAAATTACATACTCACGGTACAAACAGAGCAGTTTTTAAATAAATAGTCAGGGTTCAAACAGGCTGCTGTGAAAGATAGGGTTTAAACCATCCCCTAGTCATCTATCCCTCTCCAAAATAAGTTAACTTTTTAAAGAAAGGGGTACATACTGCTGACAATCCCTAAGGAACAGAACCAGAAAGAGTGTGGGGGCTAAAACCAGAGCAAGCACACAGCGTTTGTCACCTCGCCTTCTAGGAAGGCCCGGCCCAGCTTTTCCTCCTTAACAAAACCAAGCAGAGCAGATCAGACCGAACCCCTTACGGGCCGCGCCCCACGCAGGTGCTGGGCCCGGTGCTGGGCCCGGCCTGGCCCGGTGCTGGGCCCGGTACTGGGCCCGGCCTGGCCCGGTGCTGGGCCCGGTGCTGGGCCCGGCCTGGCTCTCCAAGCGCCCCATCATCATCACCACTATCATCATCAATAATCATCATCATCATCATCATCATCATCATCATCATTATTGTTGTTGTTGTTGTTGTTCCTGTTGTTACCGCCGCCTGCCCCGCCCCAGGCCGCACCGCCGCTCACCTGCGCACAGGCCGCCCTGACGCCAGCGCCGCCGGGCCGCGCATGCGCGCAGCCGCCACCATGGACACGACCCGCCCTCACCGCTTGGCCACGCCCACGCCGGAAGAGGAAGGCGGCCCGGCGGCGCAGCCTCTGCGCGTGCGTACAGCGAGCCGCGTGCGCCCCGCCGCCGCGGCCGGCGCAGATATAGTGCGCATGCGCCGCGCCCTGCCGCTGGCAGGCGGGAAAGGCGCCGGGGCAGCGCATGCGCAAGTGGCGCCACGGGGTCTCCTATGAGGGAGAGCGGGGCGCGACCGTTGGAGTGACCGTTGGGAGGGGGGTGGGGGTCTGTGGGGGAAAGGGCTGTCGAGAGCTGCCTGGCGTGCTGTGGCACGGTACTAAGGAGTCGACCTCACTGTGTAGCTCTACAATCAAAAATGTCCAGGACCTGGACTACTAGGGAGACGGTTGAGCTCCCTCACAGGAATTTTAGGTTTTGTTAGAACCTGTTCGATGCCATGGATGTTAGGTAATGGCAAAAGCGTTTAGGCAGACAGCTATTCACGACAGGAGGAAAGCTAGCACTAAAAAGGTCCAAAGCTTCAGGTGTCTTTTCTCAAGGAGAGAAAGTAGCAAAGGAAAGAGCAATCATAAATAAAGAGTAGAAGATACCCTTTTTCTTCTATGGATTTGGTAAATATGAGGTAGCAAGAGAAGTGCATAGTTTACATGAACTGCAGGAAAACAAGTCTCAGCAGGTGGAAGTGGATCTTCTGGATGAGTGTATACAGCAGGAATAGCTAATTCTTGATGGAAGAACTCCACAAACAGTACCGATGCCCCCAAGTCTGCCAAAATATTTTGCATTTGGTCATGGAAGGTTATCTCACTAGCAGAAACTGGGTTGAGAAGGGCAAAGAGCACAATGATTCCCTGAACAGAAGTGAATGAAAAGAACTACTTCCATTGCTACATGGTGGTGTTAAAGAACCTGAAACACGCTTGTTAATGAAAGGCAACATGTCAAATTCCTGACTGGATAAGAAAAGGACATTTTGCATATCAGCACAGTCTACAGCAGTCTTATATGCAAAATAAACAGTGAAGTGATGCTGTCATTTTGCAAATGTGACATGGAATGTGTTTCAGTCCCGATTTAAAGTGCTGTGAGAGAATACTAGTTACATATATTCCTCAAATGTAATTTTTGAGTATTTAAATGCTAAAATTACATCTAAAAAGTGCTCTGAGATGTGTGATATCCAAACTGTGGATTTGGATCTCTTACCATTGATGAGATTTGCATTCAGAGGAAAAGCCTGCTGAGAATGCTGTTGCTTCGTGACATGTGCTCAGCCATGGTCCTGGTTGCCTTGTCCCCAGAAACAACCATTACTGATTTCCACAGAGACCAGATTTCTAAAGAAGTGGAGTTCATATATATGTTCACTAAAAACAATTCACCAGAGACTGATTTTGGAAAGACAATCAGCCAACTGAGGTGATTCAGAGCAGAACTGGGATGATGTGATACCAGGCCTTCATCAGCGAGGTCTCAGGTAGGCAAAACGAATTACTGTGTTATAAATAGAGATTATAGAGACTTTTTGCTGGATAGTCCAGATTAACCTCTGCTTTAGTAAATTATACTGTATTTTCTCCCTCAGTTCAGCTGAATGAAACCTCAAGTGTAAATGCAACCTCATCACCAGAATTTTCCCTGCTCAAAAATGTGGACTTTCTGTGTTTTAAATAGTATTTGTTTCACTTCCCGTCTTTCCTTACAAGTGTTCTTTTCACTGACAAAAGATTTCATTTACTTTGTGCTTCCAGTGATAACTGTCAGTGACGCTAGGATATTTTCTCTTTTTCATATGTTGTGCTGTATTTTGGTTTATAGAAAAGCAGAGGAGTTAAAACAGTATGTCTAAAGTATGGCTGTATGTGAGTTTAGGTGTTTCTTTTTCTTTTTTCTTTTCTTTTTTCTTTTTTCTTTTTTTTTTTTTTTTTTGAAAAAGAGGTGTTGAATCACTTCTTCCAGGAAAAGATGCAGCAAACAGCTTTCTTAGAATGACTTAAGAGGGACAAAAGAAAGTAGGTGTGCTACAAGGCTCTTAAATAATAGGTCTGTGCGGTTACTGATGAATTAATAGAGGTGATGATGCACGGATGTCATAAGTTCTTACAGAACAAAGAATCTTTGGTACTTAGAGTAGAAATAAATACTTGGCAAGCTACAGAAGTAAAGCATAGCCAGGTCAGAAAAGGAACTTGATTTCATAATACATTGACTCAACTGGACAACTTACGTGTTTGTCTGAAAACACTAAGCACTCAATCTTCTTTCTATCCTGACCTATTTATTTTGCTATCACTGTCAAAGTATACTTCCATAAGTACTGTATTGTGTTAAAATAATCTACAATTTATGCATCTCATTTTATTGAAGCAAAAGTCCAACTTTTACTATATTTTATCTCTAATATTTATTTCTATAGTTTTAATGCAGAAATAATAATTTCAATACAGAAAAATATTGTTCAAATGATGCCTCTGAATTATTTTTAGCCTTAACCAAAAATTGATGTGGATAAAGAATTTGCTTCCTATTTCAGCTGAGATGCACCAAATCTCAAACATTTCTTTTTATGTTTTTGTTCACTTTGTAGTTGTAAATTAAAGCAAGATTAAAACTCCAAGTCTGTTTAAAAGAACATTTCATATGTGGGTTTTTAAATAAGATAATTAATATCTTATTTAATAAATAGGAAAGCCTGAAGGGGATAATCATCTGTTGGACCTGAATTATATTCCAGGCCATAGAATTTTACCCAAGAGTTCATTTAGCATTATTTGTACTCTAGAGAAGATCTTTTAGCACTGGCTTGTACTTTTTTTTTCTGCATTTCACCTTTATTTGGTGATTGTTTCTTTTCAGAATACACATCTTTCAGATTCATTTATCTGTGTGCAAGTACATCTTTACCATAAATGTCTCCAGATTAAAGAAGGGCAGAGCAAAGGTCATTCAATGACAAAAAATGATTAGCAGAGATGGCATACCAAGAATAAAACAAGTAACCAGTGGCTCTAATGCTCTTTACTCTTTTTGGTTCTGTATTATGTTGAAGGAGAACACAAGTGGCTGCAATAGCATCTTTGCAACTCCTAGACTCTAGGACAAACTGAGAATTTGAATAAATTGTGTAAAAGAGCAGCCTCAGGAGTCCGCTTTTAATCTGTGCAGCAACAGAATATTTCAACAGTCCAGAGTATTTTGGCAGGCAGCATATCCTTTCATATGCTCTCAGTCTTCCCCTGCACAGTCTTCCTCTTATCTATCTGTATATTCACTAATCTACAATATTTGTACTGTTGCCTTAAAAGAGGTAATGTTTACTGTAAAGAAGGGTATATATATCATATTTTGCTGGAGACCAGAAATTTTTTATCAGTGAGATTTTCCTGGAGACCGAAAAATGAGTTTGTGTTTTACATGTTGTTTTTCAATGTTGTTTGTTTTTTGTTTATTTGTTTGCTCTTGAGTCTGTTAGGGACATTTTGACTGACTCTTCAATATGGATTGTAACATGCCTTCAGTTTTGCAGTTGCATCTTAATTTTGTGAACCTAAGAGTGGTGATCTATATCCTTGCATTATATATGGCTCTATGCATTCTGTATCGTTATCTGGATTAGCCACTAGGTGTCGTGTGTCTCATGTATTAAAATATTATAGGAAGGTCAAACTTTGTCCAGTCAAGGACTGTCTGTAGACAATTTCTCAGGATTCAGTGGCTTTACCTAGTTTACTTAAAATTACAATACACAGTCCAAATATTACTTTAAAATAGTATTGTTTAAAATAATGTTGTTTATAAGGCAAGGGCAAAAAAAAAACCAAGGTAAGGGTACTACAAACAACAGCCTAGTTCTGTATATGATATTGATTTATTAATTTGAATTACATCATCTATTGCATGATACATTATCTGGTGGGGAAAAAAAACAAGGTATCAGTAGATAATGAAAAATAAGTTCATGATATACATGCATGATGTAGCAGAATTAAGATTGCACTGGCAATCTCAAATCTGTTATTTCCTAGTTCTCGAGAACGCAAAACTACATTTGAGAATGTTATTTTGATAACAAACTTGGTCTGTTATTTCCTATCACCTTTAAAAGGAAAGGAAAAAGCAAGAATCCATTAATTTATATGCAAGAGTAATAAAAGTTCCTCATGCAGTAGAGATTTTGAAACTGGAGCCTTCAGTATGAACATCTACTAGTGAGAAATAAAGGAATAGATTGTTTAATTTCACGTAGAGGGTGAAATTCTTAACATGCTAGTCAGTAGAAAGGTCATACAATGCAGTAACAGTGATCTATCCATATACTATGCCTCATCCCATAGTACAGACAAAGGAGTCAAGGCTATGGACTGGACAGAGGTTTTCTGAGAAGCTCAGGTGCTACTGTGAGCCAGTTACTTTCTCTGTAGGCTTGTGACATTAGATGGCTGAATTCATCTGTGTTCTCTTACTAGTGATGAAGGCTTTGCTTAATAATATGTCTGTGAAAACTACAAAATGACTACAGCCATTTAAAAGACAAATATAGAACTGGCTCTTGGTTCCCAGGCCAAAGTATCTTCCCTTATGCCAAGGAATGTCAGAGGGATCCGTTTTGCCTTTTCTTTAGAAATCTACTCTGCACAGACTATTGCAGTAAAACACTGAACAATTTATGTCCAAAGCTAAAGAAAACTGTGGGAGCTTAAAGCAGCATATCAAGACAAAAGCTGCTGAATGCTGATTTTTCTTTCCAGTAGTTTATAATATGAGCAAATCTGAATGGATTTTTATAAGCTAAGCAAAAGGCAGTGCCTTGATAACAATACTATCTTTAATCATCTTTCTAAAGTTACTGAGCATTACCTTCAGAAAAGGCTTACAGCTCTTAAGAAAAGGTCTTGTTGTACAAGAAAAGGTTGTATTTGCTAGAAAGCTGATCAGTTAATTCACAGTTAGTTATGGACCTTACTGAGCCTAATGGTTATGTTTGCCAACTTCTGTTGAGGGAGAAACTATATCATAGTTAGGATGATTTTTTTTTTTCCAGTGAGATAATGGAATGAGTAGGAGGTACAGCTGAGATCCTCAGACCATATGCAAGCCTGACTCTGCTGATGTAGCTTGGGAAGAGGTATTGGTGGGTTCAGCACCTTTGAAAAGAAGGCTACTTAAAAACCCTTGCATGTATTTGGCGGAGGGAAATGATTCTTGAAAATTTTTTGACAATATTTGTCTTTCAAGCGGTTTTGATTTTGTCTTTTGGGCAAATATGTCAGTTTTGCTGAAAGGTTTACTGAAAATATACCTGAATGTTTTGTCTTTTACAGTTATGATGTTAATCAATATAGAAATAGAAACAAGTGAAGCAGAAAACATAAAACAGAAAACATACTTGGTGATCTTCCATTTTGCTTTTTAAAATTGGTTTAGCTGAAATTTTTAAAACTTGGAGTCTCATGAAATGTGGGAATACTCTTGCTCCTTATTTACTAAAATTATTGTAGCCCCCTACATTTCCAATGATCTGGAGCAGTTTTAAAATTTTTATGAATTTGCTCAAGTGCTAATGTTATGATGATCAGATAAGATGGAGGATTGCATAGCAGAACAGTAATACCTGAAGAATGTAAATTTCTGATCCCAAGATAGCTTGGGGAATTGAATTTGTGATACCTTTCTGTAACTTTGTTTTCCTTTGTATCACTGCTGCATGGAATGAAAACAGCATTGATATTAAATGTTTGTATGTTCCTGCAGACCATAGAAGGAAACCTGTATTGGAACATCAGAAGAGGCAAGCCTAACCAAGCAGCCACATTCTTCGCTAGCTCTGCTTTGCCAATAAATGCATTGTTTCAGTATCAGAAAAGCAATCTACTGAAGCGGGTAGAATATTTCACATATGTTTATGGCATTTGTGGCTCTAGGACTAGCTCTGCATAGATGTAAAACTAAATAAGACGTTTTCAGTTTGCCAAGTGCAGGAAAAATGATATCCCTTAGCAGAGTCTGGGAACATGATTTTATATTTTTAGGGCAGTCTCCACATGATGGCAGTAGAAAACCTTTGGAATTCAAAGCTGGTTTATGTTTCACCTTCAAAAGCCAAAGGAAAAAAAAAAACCAAAACCCTACCATGAAGAACTGAAGTGTTGTGACTGAGCTTTTAGATTTCCCATTTTTCTCTTGGTAGCCCTTAAATTCCCCAGATAGTTTTCCAGACAACAAGGCTACATGCAGCCTAGTACAAGGAGAATAGGTCATCTGTCACATCAAAATAGGGCACAGTGTCACTCATAGGCACAACTTCAAAAGATATTTTTGGTTTCTTACACTGTGTATGAATGTGCAGAGGGAGAAGATAAGGAGAAAGAAGGTTGGTTTTAATCCTTATCTGAAAACTTATTCCTATCCAAAGAACTTGGAGTCTGTAACTCATCACTTAAAGCCACATAACAGAGTCTGCAAAAGGGCACTTGGATAAGCACCCAGTTTGCCCCAGCTGGGCATTTGACCAACTTGGTGTGCCTGCTGTAACAATGCCAGATGGAGATTAGTTGTGGAATGAGTTTGCAGTTGAGACACAGCCTGTTTAGAGCGCTTGGATAGCTTTGTGTATGGAAGCACTTAGAGGGGAGTGTATTTAAAGAACCTAGAGGCAGCTGTGTGGCTAAAATTAAAATGCTTCTTTCTTGTGTTGTTTTTGCTTGGTTTCCTGTTGCACACTCTGGTCCTGCCCTACGAGAGCAAATGGGCAAAGGAACAGGATGAGTCAAAGGGGTGAAATTGATCCTAGAAATTCCTGCTTTGTTTTTTACAGTTTGGATGTGCCAGCTATTTGACATGAAAAGGCCTGTGGCTAAAACAGTCTTTGAACGTCTCTTCTTCATAATCATATGCCTTTCATTCCTTTCTTCATTCATTCATTCAGGCCATAGATTTTTCTTTTTGTGTGTGAGCAAGGAATGCCACTACATACCTTTCTCCCTAACTTTCTTCCCTGGAATATAGGAGGTCTAATTCTACAATGACACACTCCAGAAGTAATTTTTAGTTGATCAAAATGTGTATAAAAACATGAAATATAAGTGGAAGAGAATTACATACATGAGTGTCAGAACAAGATCTCTGATAAAGTAGAAAGTTAGAAATATAAATATGGTTAGTCTGTAATGAGTCAATGCTAAACCGATGCTTTAGCTTTGTTACTTGCAAGTCTTAACATATGCAAGTCTTAGCATAAAAGGCATTTAGCAATGAATTTATACTCAGACACTTCTGCAATGTGAAATTATTACTCCAAAATAATACATGGGGAATTAGGAAACAAATTTAAAAAACTTAACCAAGGTCATATAGAAAGTGTGTAGCAGATTCAAAAATGATAAGAGCACTTTCCGACTACAGATTTCCCCTTTGTGTTTGTTTGTCTGCAATCGCTAAATTGCAGAACCTTGCAGTCAGACTAAGAATTAGCTTACAGTTAATTCAAACAGCTCACAGCTGTTTTGGAGGCGTGTACAAAACCTGTAAGTTATGGGCAGTTTGGGATGTAAATCTATATGATCTTTAATGAAAAGAAACACATTTTTCTGTTTTGGTGAATGTAAAGGAACTATTCAAAATACAAAGAAAGAACAACAGCAAAAATAATGACAACAAAAAAGTGCACTAACATTCCATCTACCTAATAGATTTTAAAAAAATATTGGCAAATATTTGTTAAACCATGTAGCTTTGCTATAGAGAAGGAGTATTATCGAGGTGGGGAGAAGTGACTTGCCTAACAAGCCACTGATAAATGGAAAAGTAGAATTCAGGTACAAAACTCCCCAGTTTTTGAAACCACAGGTTAATGAGAAGTAATAAGCAGAATTATATATAGGTTCTCCATTTTTGGTATAACAAACTTTACTTTCAAAAGGGATTATGTTTTAGTGCACATATAACATTCCTATTTGAGACAATAGGTGTTATATACCAAGGTCTGAACCTCCAAATGAGCAACACTGAAAGTGTCACATTAGCAGCGTGAACTCTGGCATGTCAAGGGTACTCTAGAAACAATGAAATAATAAACCAAAAAACAGAGGGCAATCAACAGACTCTGAATAGAACTGAAACTGTTACATTTCTAAATCAGCCTTCTTCATCAGTGGTAGTTTTGGCCAGTACTTTGGGTGTTCTGCTGAAATCTCTCGGGGTAAAAAATTCAGTAACAGTAGCTTCATTAAATACTTCTAAAGACTGAGGCTTTCATAAATGCCAGCGTCTCTCTCTCTCTTTTTTTTTTTTTTTCCCCCCTATGAAGAGTGCAGCTCTGATATGCCTGTGTATTTTATACAAGAAGAAAGGATGGTGATTGCATTTTCTGGTTCATTTTTCTTCTTCATAACTAGCTCAGTTGTGAATGACCCTGTGTGATGAGTAAGAGAAGTTCAGTATGCAGTTTTGGTGCTACAAAAGGGACTGTTGGTAATTTCAATGCATGTTTCCCAAATCCTCAGAAAGGTCATTGAGGGTCTCCATTACGTGCAGTCTAGAGCCTGCTACAATTTTCTCATACAATTTAATCTGATGCCTGGATGGCCTCCAGTGTACAAGCAACTGACAATCTACAGTCTTTGGAATTGATTTCCTGGAATTGTGGAAGGCCTGCTTGGCCTCCAGATGACAGATGCATGTTTGGAACTCTAAGTGCAGCAAGATGCTTTACAGAGATGAGAGAAAATTCACCTCATTTCAGCATTTTCTCTAGGCTTTTAAATCTTCTTCTAGTGATTTTAGGGATAAGGTTATTGCCAAGATCCTAGCACCGTACCAAACGGACATACTTAATAAGAATTCTTTGCTTTCTGTAGTACTTATTATCTGAGGATCTTAATGGATTTATAAATATTCTTTAATGCAAACGCCTCACAAGGCAGATAGCATTATAATCATTTTACAGCAAGGTGTCTAAAAACTAAAGGATACAGAAAAGACCTGCCAAAGTTCATACACCCAGGTGGTGTCATCACCAGAAAATAAGATTTAGTCTTAATCTTAGTATTTGCTTCAACCTCTTAACAAGACTTCCTTCACTAGGATAATAGTCATGTTTAGACAATACCTGCGTAAACGGCAAAGCAGAGAAAATAACCTGAAATTTCTAATTTATTTCTCAACTTTAAGCACTGGCATTCCTCCCTTTAATCTTCTGTATGTAGCAAACACTACTAAACCTGGAGTACTCTCACCCTTTCCCCTTGTAGTATATAGCAACAAAAAATGTATCTCAGACTTACAATCACTAGAAGAAATCCTAGTAATGAATGCACAACAGGAAAAGGTTTGTTTCTCATATAATTTGGATGGCTTATCTAATAGAACTGTGTGAAATTGGATAAAAATTCTATTTCTGTTCTGCACAGAAGAAAAATATGAATAAAAACAGTTCCATGTATGTGGATGATAATTTTCTCCCTTGATGTCAAGACTAAGGAGGGAGTTTGAGGCATAGCCCCTGTCTTTTCACATCTAGCTTCATCATAACTGAAAAAAAAAAAAAGCCTAGACTTCTGAAGGAAGGGAATATAGCAATTCACACAGTGTCTAGAATGTCTTGGGATATTCTGGTAACAGCTTTGCTACGGAAAGCAGAGGAAGCAACTAGAGAAGTTAGAATACACTCTACAGAATACTTGTGCTATTTTAAATAGTATATGGATGACAGTATGAAAGGGGAAAAATGTGTGGACATGAAATAAAAGTGTTCATAATCCTTTTAAAAGACAAGAGGGAAAGTAGCAAAATAGAAAAAGAGAATTTCAAGGAAGTTAGGATATTCAAAGATCAGATTTTATGGAAGAAAAAGCCAAAGGAATAAAAGAATTAAGCACTTCTTCGTGGTGAAAATCAAACTATTCAGAGTTTAATGATCCCAAAGCAGGGAAAGAATAGCAAATATAACAAGAGATCTAGCTAAATCATATACCTCAAACATGTGAAAGAGTCATACAGCAAATGAAAATTATGTGAGATTACTAGGATTAGTATAAAGGAATGCATAAGTACGTGGGGACAAAAAATCAGAAAGCACAAGGCACGGAAGAAATTTTAATTAAGGGGAAGAAGAAATATTTTATAAGTGACTGCTTTAAAAATATTTTTCGAAGATGATTAAATTTTATGATTGTTTGGTTTCTGCTTGGATTCTGTAAGGAATAAGAGAAAGATTGAGAAACTGGAGTATTCAATTGAGGGAAAAAAATAGTAATGTATGATATCTTAGGCAAAATCATGTAAGCCTTTTTTTGTTTCAATATTCACTGTAAAGGTCTACTGTAATATAGTGGCTAATAAAATTATTATCAAAAGGAAAGGGCTTTAGGTCAACTAAGGCAAAAGAGATTATAGAGCCTGATAAAATGGACTCTGGCTTATTTATGGAACTATCAAGTGATTTAAAGCTGTTCGCAGGCATCTCTGAGAACCTGAGGATACCTGCGACAGTTCCAAGTGAATTTAAAAAGACAAATATAATGTTGCTTCTTAAAAGAGAAAAAAGAGCCAGAGAATTTTGCATCAGTCAATTTAACTTAAAATCTGGGAAAATAGTAGAACAAATAATAAATAAATAATCTAACAAGTTACTTATAAACACTTGGAGGACAGCAACGACATGGGTAAAAGCCAGCAAAGATGTGTCAAAAACAACTCATGTCAAATCAATCTATTTTCTTTCTGTGATAAGCTGGTAGGGCTATGAACAGAAGAGAAATAGATTTTCTGTATCTTGACTTCAGTAAGGGCTTTGGCACTCTTTTTGAATTATACATATATAACATGTTGTAAGCAAAGCAGGGAAATTTGATTAGTGCAAAATTATTCAAAAAGCATATTCATGGATTCATATTTAGGTAGTACTAAGCGACATTAACATCATGGAATAGAAGATAACTGGCTGGTCCTTCAGAAAAGGTTTTAGGGATAAAGTGGGTCTGACCTGGGTGTAAAAACAGAAATGTAACCTGTAAGATGTTGGAAATTATAAAGCTGAATATTCAACACTGGTAAGGTGTCATCTCAATCATTATAGTTAACATTTAGCATTACACTTCACAAAATGTGTGAGTTAACTGGTGTGAGTCCAAAGGAGAGCCGGAAGTGATCAGGACCTAAAACAAGACTTGTGTGGAAAGTCTGAGGAACTGGTGTTGGTTAGTCTACAGGAAAAAAAGTCTGAGGGAAAGCATGTATTCACATAGTTAAA
This sequence comes from Nothoprocta perdicaria, assembly GCF_003342845.1. Classification (NCBI taxonomy): domain Eukaryota; kingdom Metazoa; phylum Chordata; class Aves; order Tinamiformes; family Tinamidae; genus Nothoprocta; species Nothoprocta perdicaria. The sequence goes on along the minus strand of NW_020455788.1, from coordinate 275,700 downwards.
AGCCTACCACAGAAAGGAAGAATTTTTTTTTTTCTCCATGTTCAGCGTGGATAACACAAGAAACACAAGAGATTTAAAATTCAGCAAGAGCAAATTAGATTTTATATTGGGAAGAATTTTCTGAAAGTAGGAATAGTGAAGCACTGGAATACATTGTGAAGGGAAGATATCAGATGTTGGTTATTATAGATCTTTATGCTCACTTTACCTAGTCTCAGAAATGCTGATAATATTTCTTATCCTGCATTTGGATAGTGGATAGATAAGATGAACTTTCAAGTCCTTTCCAGTGTGATTTGTGATCTTACATCAGTCTGCATCAGTTTGCCTTTCTCCTGGGCTGCCTCATTCGTATAGCTGTATCAAATAATTTAGGCAACAGTGATTGCACCCAAGCACTGCTCAGCAATATTCAGTTCAATGAAAGTATCTAAAAGGAAAACAGGAATCCTGATTTGCGCAGTGCAAATGTTAGGTGTTTGTTTGCCATGTCCATTAAGTATCATGTAGATACAGCCATGATCCTGCATAGTCTGCACTGTTGCTTTCTTGGTCACTTTTACCCTAAAACTGCGAGTTGGCTTTTCACAAGTCAGGGAGCCTTTGTTATTCCCAGTCTCAGCATCGGTCTCAAGCACCTTTCTCACCAAAGACCTTTCTTTTTTTGGGGCACTAACCATTAGTATAGGTACAGAACTGGAGGCCTTATGGGACATACATGATATTCTTAGGCATGGGAATACAGATATGGAGTTAAATGTTAGATATTATGAAAGAGAGAACAGATAGCGTTATTAATCAATCAGAAATAGATTTGAATGTAATAAAAGTATAAGAGAACATGATTAACATTCTTTTTCATAATTTGCAATGTTAAGATCAATGAGTTCCTTTTATCTTAGTAAATGTGGAAGCTGCTTATTTATATGACAAATAGGTAATTTAGATGTAGTTATTATTAATTTTCTGTGTATGACAGCCTGCTCATGAAAGTTAACGCTAAAAGACTTCGTGGCAAAAAGTGAATGGTAGGGCTGAAGTCATGAAAACAGCTATTTTTTCTAAAGTCAATGGTAAGCATTGTCAGGAGCTTTTAAATCCAAAGATAAAAAGAATTCACACTTATTTCAAAAAGAAAATTAATCTCTTCAGATTCTCCAGATCAAATGAATGAAGCTTTGTCTGTTGAAGTGGAAGAGAAAACATGAGTTTGATGATCTTCCAAGTGAGACATCTTCAGTGTCATTGAAAGTTAGCCACAATGAAAATGTAATTCGCTACTCTAGGTCTTCTAGCAGTTCTTCAACAGCAGCCTCCTTTCAGAACATTCTGAGTTCATCTTTGAAAACCACAATATGACAGATCGATTGGTGACTGCACCTTAAAAAATAGAAAAGGAAGAAAAGAAAGAAATGAAGGCAAAGATTTGAACTTAATAGAAAGTTGCAACCCTCTTTTCTTCTAAAACATCACCTTCAGTGTAGCACAAAATGAGCAATTTAAAAGTGATTGAAGTACTTTGCCCTGAATATACTCTTTCAGACAGATTTAAATTTGTGGGTTCATATTAGATACTGCAAGTGAAGAAACAGAAGAGAAAAATTAAAGGAACAACTATAAGTATCAACTTTGACATTAAAGCAGATGGTTGGTTGCACATGAGAAATGATCCAATAATGGATACGAGTATCCACAGAGAAAAATGAGTTCCTACTTAATGCTATCGATTTTATGTCTGAAAAGAAAAGCAAAGAATATTGTGTCCAGGTTACTATAGCTGTTGCTCACTACGTGGAAAGGAAGCTACAAAGATGGATCTTTTCATTTGTTTCAATGATGAAAATAAAAAGATTAAAGTTATTTACATTAAAAATCATTTAAAATGTTTGTTGTGTAGATGTACAGTATACTTTAAAAATGCAATTGTGAGATAATGTAGCATCTGATGTTGTCATATGGCACATTGCAGAATTTCAGATCCTGTCAGACTCATGTTTGGTTGATTAAAGAAGATTGATTCTCCATTTTCCCAATAGCATTCAGAAGAACTATAAACAAAACTGTCAGCCTTATTTTCCTCTACAGTGAGCGGGTGACTTTCATAGCATAAAGCAGACTAATGCCTGCAAGTCCCTTTTACACCATCATAACCATGTAATGCCATCTTTATTTCAAGAGAAATCAGATTTTAAAAGTCTCTCTAATATCACGAGAAACAGCCTTAGATTTATGTTGAGTCCAAAGTGAACTCCGATTGAAACAAAACAGACATTTCTGGATTTGTTTTTCAGAGGGACTGCGTTTACAAAAGCTATTAAATAGCATTTCTGAGAGCTAGAAAGTTTATACACATGTAAGTCTACCCTCACAAGCATAGCAGAAAACTAATTTGATCTAATTAATAACTAGAAACACATGGGGAAAAAATGCATTTTTTTAATTAAAAAAATAATTAGGAAAGCCATCATCACTGATCACTAAAACAAATGTTCAGATTTTGAGTCTGAACTGAAAAAAAAAAAAAAAAAGAAAGTAGCCCAGATGAATTAGGTATGTTCTAAACCTACGTTTCTTCCTCCTTTTAAGATGTCCAAATTTTCTATCTGATGAAATTTGGTTGAAGTTATATAACAATTTGTCTTAACATAATAAAATATGGAGATAGAATCACAGTGGCTAGATACATAAATTCTGAAAGATGTCAGTTTAGTAAAGTATCTATGGTGCTGTTCAGTGTGCTTAGTATGGTAATTCAAATGAACTTGGCCAAACTATTAACCTTGGGAAATCAATGCTTTTACATACTTAGGGAAGGACTGTCAGATTCTTTCAGGAAATCCACTCACTGTGCATTGTCCATCTGTTCTGATCTTCCTGCCCCTTTATGGGACTCGGTACTAACAGGAGTTAAGAATGCTCCGTTTCCAGAGGCTTTCTGAGCAGAGTCCACTACAGACCATGGCTTTCCTAGACGTTATTCTTCAGAAGTGCCATGTCACCACAGAAGAAACTGAGAACCTTTTCCTTTACACCTTAAAGCTGCTCCTTATGTCTTAGAGGTAGAAGTGTGAAGGGAGAAAGAAGCTCACCTGGAATACAAAGCAAGGATGGTCCTGGACCACACAGGATTACAATATTTATTAAACATGAGAAGAACAGAACAAGGCAGAATCTGGAGATAGAAATTGAATGGACAAACAAAAAGTATATATTAAAAAAACCCATAATTAGCAGTACACGAAGTTAAGCCTGAATCCTATTATTCTCTTGTTATCATAGAGTGTATCTGAAATCTACTAGGAAAATATATCTCATTGCCCTCTACTGTCTGGCCTATATTACAGTTTACCATTATTTCCGTGATTTTGTTAGTGCAGCCAGATTTTGACAAAGCCATGTGCTGTCAATTTAAAGGTTAGAACCTTATTGTTTAAGGATTGACATGGATCTGTATGATGGAATTTGCATTCATCCTTAATTTATTATTTATTTCATGAAGCTGGAAGAAAAATAAGGTTGTGCTAACATTCTAGAAGGTAACCAACCTGACCCATGTAATTATGTATCTGTTAGTCTCCTATCAATCCATGCCAAAGAAACGAAAAGTTCACATGGGATTTATTAAAGAACATTAAATAATAGAAAGGAGTTTTACAGAAGAACAGTCTAGGCAAAGAAATCATATTTATGTTTATATGTTTACTGATTTATAGACGTGATGTATACAGGTTCTTATAAAGCACTGAATTGGTATTAAACAACATTCCAATTTAAGAATGAACCATGGAGAGTGTCAACAAGGCACATGTTGTTCTGGTTTAACTCTCAACTCAGAAAAGTGCTTGTCAATAGTTCAACTGTTGCCAACAGAAAAGTTCTTTAAATGGAGTGTGCCTAAGAGAGAGATTGATGCTAATGCTGTCAGTAGACTAATGGCACTCTAATGCTTTCAGTATTTTTCTCTTTATTTTGTAAATAAATGTTAATACTTGTAAAATTTTTGGATGAGGTAAAGTCTGGAGAAATAGTACATAGTAATGAAGCCAGGTCTTACAGGACCACCTGGACTCTTTAATTTATGCTCATTCAAAGAGATTTATATTTTAATACAGTCAAAGGCAAGATCATATAACAAAGGACATAGAGGTACTGGAAGAGGAATTGCTTCCCGGAGAACAGTGATTCTGACCAGATTTCAAATTGGAGTAAACAAATTCTCCAACATGAGCCCTCTGCATAATGATATGGCAAAAACGGGTCTTTTCAATAGGGAAATAGACCACTTTAGAAGTCATTTAAACTTTGCATATGGAGTTGCCACTGGAATCCTGAATAAGTTTCTGGGACTTGCATTTTAAAAAGAACAGTGAGCACTTTGAGTGGCTACAGAGCCACAGAAAGGATTATAGAGAATTGCTTTTTTGTAGTTTGAAAACTGAAGAGCTAAGACTGCATAGTTCATTCTCTCCTCTCCCCCCCCCCCAAAAAAAAAAAAAAAAAAAGATATAGAGTTGGTTTAATTATAATGTATGCAGATACTTTTACTTTCCTGTGGAGAAAACATTGCCTTCTAAAGGACTCTTCATTTTAGGGGAGGTAAGCACGGCACAAAAGCATCCTTTTGTGCTGGAAGCCATATCCATACAACTTTACATTAGAAACAAGACTCATTTTTTTAACAGTAAGGGAATAAGCTACAGAGGAAGATGTGGATTCTTCATCTCCTAAGATGAAGGTTTAAACATTTCTCTGAAGAAATATGAATGGCCTTTAAATCCAAACTGGATCCATTTTTTAGACAAAAAGTAAGTTAGTAGCTTTAGTATAGAGTAAATTTAATACGATGTGATATGCCAAAGGTCCAACTAAATGATTTAAAGTCTTTCCTAGACTATGAATCTATTAAAAAAAAAACATTTTACATATGAAAAGTCTTTAAAGAATTTTGAAGTTCTGAGTTATGCATTCAAAAACAGGAATAACAGAATATAAGCTCCCTGGGAAACCTTGACTCTAAACTGTTTTGTCTGTGCATTAGGAGATAGTCCAGTACATATTCATGGATGTTGGAAGGTATGTAGAATATGTATCAAGTACAAAGGAAGGAGTGACACTGTCTTCTTGGCTAAAGTAGTAGAATAGTACCGTGGAAATACTGTGTGATCATGCATTTATAGATTTATTGTAGTGCATGAAAAAGCTGCTGCTGGCATTTACTAGCTTGTGAAAGCTTGTCCTTGCAACATTCATGATCCTTTAATGGTTCACTTTAGGATCATTTGGGTTCATTTCACCTAACAAATCCCCTGTCATTATAGAGATGCTATAGTTCAATGGCATTACAAGCATGTGAAATCTTTTTGATAGCTTTCTGTGATATTGCAGTTTTTGAGCAACAAAAGTACCTTGCTATTCTTTTGAGAAATTGGGGAGTGATATTTGAAAAAAAAAGGAAAGAAGAGTGTATGTTCTTATGGACCCTGTTGGGCTGTATTACAAGGTTGCTTGTGATGTCCTTCTTAGTTCTTTGCTCCAGTATTGAATAGATGCCTTATCCTGATGTGACAGTTATGATTCAGAAAATATTGTTTTATTGATGAAGAAAAATCTGAGTTTTTTGTTATTTGTATTAAATTTCTGTAGCATCTTTCTCAAGACTGACGAGCTAATTACAGCTTTGTGGTTGATTTCCAGCTGACTGGCTACACTTGCCCAGAAGTTTGAACTAAGCATGATGTTCTTCATCCCTTCCTGAACTGTGTGTTCTTGAGCATTTGAAAGCTTGGGTGTATTTAAATTATGGGATAGTTGATATTTGCAATCCTCATCATGCCATTTTGCAGGGATCACTTTCTAAGACACTTTGTGCTGAGACACACATTTATGTTGTTATTAAATTATTGTGAATGATATTTATATTTATTTTTTAATTCCAAAAAGGGGAACTGCAGTCCAAATAAGCTAGCAAGATATAAGGAAGAATTGAAAAGGCATGTGAGAAATTCTAATGGAAAAAAATATCACTGTGTTGTATCCAGTTTTAAATTCTTTTAGAGATCTTGAAGTTGCTGAGCTGATTAAAAAAAAACTTTACTTTTAAAAATTAGAAATAAGTTACAAGATATTTACATAAAGGTAAACGAACCTGTTTTTTAATGCCACTGGAAGGAATTCTGAATTTGCAAACTAAAGTCAGTGCAAATAAGAAGTTTATGAAGGATTATATTTTCAAAAGAATATCAGTTAGAGACTAGTAGTCAGAACCAGCTTCTTTCTCTTCCATGGAAGAGAGAGGGAAAAAAAAGTAAAATTATAAACCATTTTAAAACTCTTAAGGGTAGTTTATTTATTTATTTATTTATTAGTCTTTGGCAGGTGTCAAATTTCAGAAATTCTTAGTCTCTTTGGACCTTTTTCAAGATGGTACATCCATTCCTGGTGATTGTCATTCTACAGCAGAAAAATTGCTTTTGATTCCATTGAAAAACACCCTGTCACAGGATATGAAATTGAAAGCTTTTCTATAAAGAGTCCGAAAAGGATATGGTCCCTTCTCCAGAACTTTCTCCTCCACGCTTTTCCACTAAAATCTCATAAACTAGACATTCTCATAAAAGATCACTCCACACCCTAAGTGTGACCAATAGAGCTTCTTTACATTTGATGTTTCAAAAAAAATCTTTTTTGATTTTGTTTTGGTTTGGTTTGGTTCTTTTTTTCAGGTATGGTTCTTCTTTCTCCCAGTGGTAAAACATGTTTTCCAATAAGCTTGTACTTTCTTGTTTTATATTCTTCTCTAATGGGGCAAGATTTCCATCTTTGTAAGTCACAACAGTCAGTTCAAGCAGTGTGTAGGAACTACTTTCCTGTTCTGACACAATGGGAAGATTTGTGTGCAGAGTGAACCAAGAAGGTGGTTGTGTTTATTTCTGGCACAGATCTGCCAAATGGGTTTTGGTGGGTAAAAGTTTAGAATTCCTCAGATGAAATCAAGGAAGGCAACTCCTGTAACATGAGCAAAGAAGGAGGAGGAGGAGAAGCAGCAAACACATCTGCTTAAACCTACATGTGATCAGCCTCCTTGGATCCTACCTGAAAGATGAAGGCTTGCTGTACCAGGCTACACTAGGCTATGAAGGCTACACTGACTGGATTATTCAGCTATAGCAATGAATGTGCCTCATAAGTTTGTCTGGCCAAGATGCCATCTGTCAAGAGCCTTGGAGGTACTTATACAGGGAATTTCAAAAGATTGAGCAATTATTGATGTCAAAACATCTTTGCGATGAATTTTCTTAGAACTAAACGGGAGGCCAGGAAACTAGGTTAAATGAACCATTTGTATGTGAGGGGAGTCAAAGTTCGAAGGCAACTTTGTGTCATCAGATTTATGAAATCTGTAGATCCCATCTTATTGCCGTAGGCCTCTCAGAGTCAAGGAACAGTTTTAATTATATTCTCTTGAAACTCCACTTTCTTTAATATTTTTTCAATAACAGAAGAATTTTGGAGTCATTGCTGCCTTAGAACACACCTTCTTTCTTGGATTTTCTTGTAGGTATTCTGTTACAAGGGTGGTTGCTGCTGAGGCTGTACTCAGTCACCAGCAAAAAGCAGTTTTTCTATACCTTTTGGCATAATATTCAGGCATCCTTTCCTTTCAGAATGCTCCTTTATATGGTTTTGAAGTGCCTTGTTCCATACTTTGTATAGACATTTACATTGAGATAGAGTCCCCTTGCTAATGACGACTTTTAAAAACTTTTCGCATTTTCTTAAATACAAAAAGAGGGAGAAAAGGTTTTGAAACAAAGAAACAAAAAGCTAAGTAAGATCTTCATTTCATCTTCCTGTTATGCAGACTTGTGTTTGATAGTTCAATAGGAAGTATTAAAAGATGGTATTAAGTGACTTCCTTATTTTAAAAAAAAAGTGTGGGAATAAAAAGAGGAGTATAGTTTATATCGCATTAAACTGCTAGTTTAGGTGCTAGTCCTGAGTTGTTGGTTGTTTTGCTTTTTATATGAGCAAAGGGAAGATATTCAGAAAGAAAAAAAAATGCAGGGTGAATATAGCTTTCATTTTGTCATAGTATACAGATTAACTACTGAGCAGTGGCAAGTCTAGCATTCTTCTTAGACTTTGGTTTGTTTTGGTTTGTTTAAGGCACTATTTTCTGATCGTTTACTTACAGAGAGTTGTGCAAATCTGGGGTTGTCTTGGCTGCTTGCATCAAACCCCTGTTAAACAGAAAACAAACACAGGGAAGATAGAAGGGAGCAGAGAAGAGTTTGTGAGACAGCAAGGCCCATCACTTTGGAAAAGTTAATAAAAATCTTAAGTTCACATTCCAGGAATTAAAGATTCATCTGAACATGGTGCTACAGATATCATCCAGTTCTGTCTCATCTGGATGCCTAGCTTTTTCAGAGACAATAAAAAATCCCTGAAGGAGAAGAAACAGATTTATTAAGCAGGATGAGATAAGAGGGATAAGAAGGGGCATCAACTCTGATGATGAAACTTGTTCCTTTCCCTCTCTCTAAAGTTTTTTAGTCTGATAACCTTCCGGTCCACAAGCCTAAAAATGTTGCCAAGTGGCTGCAGAAAAATAATTTCCAGAAAAGGGTGGCATCTGATTTATTTCCTACCTCCTACCCTGTCTTGTTGTGGTTTTGGCTGCAAGACTGCAAGTCTAAAACTGAGAAGTGTCATCAGCCCATAGGGACAGATTTCAAACAATTGAATATATTTGAAGGAAAGGTTTATTTTTTGGCCCTCTCAGTACTTGTAGCTGCCAATTATTGAGTAGTTATGGCCAGACGCTGATGCTGTGTGGTTCATCGTTGGCTCTTGGGTTCAGAAGTATCTGGAATTGTTCAAGGAAAGCTAAGGAGGTGTCCAAACCTTTCCTGAAGATTTCTTTGATATTTTGTGCTACTGGAAGTCTCTAAGCGTCATGGTTTCCCTTGGGCGATATTACTGACTCATATCTCAATGATGGAGCTAGTATATGACCTTAAACAGAGTGATGAGAATTTCTGATCATCTGAAAAAAATGGGCTCATTCAAAGCTCTTCAGCTCAAGGCAAACAAGGAAGAACTGAAAGCTACAAATTTCTAATTTTTTGGAGCTTGAATCAAACTCTTTTTGCAAGAAATCTTTTCAGTTCTGTAAGTGACAACTGTAGCAATCCTCTTTTAGAAAATGTTTTTCTGAAAAGACCCCAATCCTAATCAAAGGAGAATATGAAAACCAACACCCTTCTCCCCCTTCTCCTTCTCTGACTTCTCAAAAATGAAATCAAATTTGTTCTTGAAATCCAAAGTTAAATCCAAAGTTGAATCTATTGAATATCAAATATGGATATGACTGAGAGACTCTAAAGCCAGACAGCAGGTCCTTTCTCTGTCTTGCCTTTTCTTTGGATTGTTAGGTGTGAAAGGGCCAAAAGGATGGTAGCTCTGACTAGAAGCAATACCAAAGCATATGCATCTTGTCCCCTTCCATTCCAGGCATTTTGCTTGTGGAAAAAAAACAAACTTCGAGGATATGACTTGGGCCTGGTGAAAATGCTTATCATGGAAAACATTCATAGAGGAAAAGTTTCAATTTCTGTGTTCTTCTTTTTTCCAGAAGATATCCAATATATATATATATCTTTTTCCTGCAAATCAAACAAATACCTCAGCAAAAGGAAATTTGATCTAAATTCATCTTTGCTTGGGGAACATAAACTATCCAAGATGGATCTGGGGCCCATGGCCTTTGAATTATTTTCACCTACAGCTCAATGAGACAAGAAAGTACATTATGTTCTTCATGGGCTGTGACCAGTGCCTTTCAAGTTGCTATCCTTCAGATCTTCATTAGTCCTTAGGCTATCATTAAATGCTTGGCAATGGTTGAATCTTATCTTGCTGTTAAGGTCTGCAGGTGCATTAGTTATCTAGAGAACTTACTCATAGAGATCATTTTTACAGCTGAGTAGTTCATGCCTTCTGGGAAACATACTGCTTGAAGAATTTCTGTCAAAATAAGATTTTATTTTGTCCCATTTCAGGTTCCTATCTTGACTGAGGCTACATGATGTCCCAAAAGGGCTTTGTTTTACATATTCTTGGACAGCTTCTAACATTTAATGTGGACAAATGATCAAGCTTCATCCCTGATGGAATTCTCAAGATATGTTATTTTGTTAATTTTATCTGGGTGGATGGAATGCACTTTGGATATGATCTGTATGGGAGCAAGAGAGTTTAATGCACAAAATAAACATTTGCAGTTTAGACTTGGTGATTTTCCATCAGCACATGATCCAGTACTGATCAGATATAGCTCCATGAAGATGCCTTTCTTTCAACCTACTCCAGCAATCTGCAATACAAATAATGCATCACCTCTCAATTTTCTTTCTGGAGACAAATGTGAGGAAGGACTTTACAAGCACTGCTTTGTGGCCAACCATTTGCTTTTATCAGCTCCCTTTTTTAGCATCCATGCTGTAAGGTTCCTCTTTATACAGCAAAGTTGTTCTAGTTTTAGAGTGAAATCAGATTGTTCCAGCAGAATTTCTCACTTAAAAAAATATTGGAGAACATCTCATCTTGGGTTTTAGGAATGTTGGAATGAGCTTATCCAGAAAGGATCCAGAGCTTCAGAGCAATTCACTTGTAAAGCTCATCCCTGGAGGAGCCCCTAGAAGTTGTGAGGTTCCTGGAAGCTTTTCAGCAGAGGTGGCCTATCAAAAGAGATGTATTTCCTCTTCTGGAGATCTGAGGTAAACATGCTCACTAACAGAGCTCTTCCACATTACTTGTCTGAAGGAAAAAGGAGTCATACTCTTTTTTTATTTTTTTTTTTCAAATAGAAAAGCCTCAAGGTACTTCTCAGTTACTGGCGTAGCTGCGGCTTGTTTTGCTGAAGTAAAATGCAAATAACCAGGATCTCTGACTGCTTCTTCTCAGGTACAAAATAATGAAACATGCTCCCTCCTAATAACCAAGTCGGAGAGTGTTTGAGGGCCATGCTGTACCCCTAGAGATCTACATTCTTACGCATCTCATCCCAGCCTTATTTCCTCTATCTACCTACCTGTATCTGAGTTTCCTTGAGTTGAACTCTCACAGAATGCCCCTAGCTGCCTGACATTATTCATCCTCCCATTGGCTCTGTCTTTATTGAAAATATGATGGGGTGGTGCAGAGGAAAGGAGACACACCTTCATTAATCATTAATCTCACAGGCAAAACCTCAGACAAAGCTATTAAAGTTATTAATGTCACCAATCTGAGGTAATACTTTCATGAATTAAATACAATTTTAAAGGTAGAACTGTTAGATTTTCCAAATGGTAAAAGGTTAATAGTGGGGTGCCACAAAGTACACTACTAACTACTATGTTTTGTAATATATATTGAGCAGTTACGTAAAAGGGAGGGTGAACAATGAGACGCAAATATTGCAACTGACATGGGAGTAAATCAGTAACTGGAATTCAGATCCAGACTTAACTCTCCTAAGAAATCCCTTGAATCTGCTGCATTTCCTATCATAGCAGACTCTTTTAGTCTTTCTCACTGTAGTCATAAATGCAACTCACACAGTACAATATCCCAGGCACCCTATGCTTTGCGTTTTGCTGAGTGAGATTTGCAGCTTCACGGTTTCATCCTTGGGCTGATTTGAAAGGCTGAGTCCGTGTCCCAGCCTGCAGAGTGGAAGCAGTTAGTTAGTATGCAGGGCAGGTACTGAGGGAGGCTGTCTCTGCCACAGCTCCCAGTCCCCCTCTCTCATTAATATGGCTTGCAGAAGAGAAAGTGCAAGTGAAACTAAGAAGAGTGGAAGGAAAAAAAAAAAAAAAAAAAAAGTAGATTTTACAGCATTTTTAAGTTAAAAAAGCAGTGTTGATATAAAGTGGTTCTGGAAATACTATCCAACATATAGTATCTTCATCTGTATTAGCCAGTCATTCCTTCAGTAAATATAAAAACATCTGTTAGGATACTCACAAGAAAAGAAAACCAAACCTCAAATACTAATTAGCCGTTGAATTTATTATTCCTGGACGTATTTTAAGGAATAGTTTCTGACTTTAATATGAAAAGTATCATGCATCAAATAACTATCCACTTGCTGCTATCTTTTTCTTCTTGGGCAAATGGCTACTGATGAAGACTATAAAGCTAAGCCTGCTTAAATGTGTGCACTTGCAGTGAGGGAAAGAGCAGGGAAGATGAGGATATGTAGGATATTATTATGGTTTCTCTGTTTTGTTTTAACCAGATATGAAACTATGGAGAAAAAAATCCTACATGTCATTCATCCTCAAGGATAGGGAATTTTATCATAAATAATAAGAGCCTCTCTCTTTGTTTTCAATTATATGTATCCCAGGTGCTCTTCATTCATGGCTCATATCGCTGCTGCTTAACAGTGCATTGTTACTATAAAAATTTTAGGACAGAAAATTCAATAAGGAATCTTTGTTAATTTCTTTTCAAAGTGAGTAGCACCTTTTATATAGTGCTTACCCTACCTTACACTAGAGCTCTTGCCTTCCCCTCGAAACTATTGGTTAGAGCACTTAAAAGAACATCTTTGGGGTCTTGAGTTTAGTTTAGTTAAGGAGGTCTAATTATGCCATCTTCTTCCTTTCCAGAAGGTTGCCCAAACCGTTAGCAACCTGGGTGAGGCAGAGGCAGCTTTTTTTCTTCTTTTTGGGTCTGCACTGAGAGGAACTCAAGATTTACGGTTGCAGAAGAATGTCAGACAGGAGCGAGCATGACTTGCTAGGCTGGTACTTCGAGTTCTCACCTCAGAGATGGGTTTCCTGGGTTCAACAACATTTCACATTCTTTTCCTTTATGTAGCTCTGCACAACTCACCACTCATCCTTTTTGATTGTCTCATTGGCACATCTAATTTTCGCCTGGCACTGCAGAGGCAGCCAAGATCCCTATTCCTCTCTGAGGATTAGGCAACTGCAGTGAGCTGTTGCAGTGCCTACATTTTTTTTAACAGCAGCAGACAGATTATTTCAAGCAGTGCTCATTTTACTAGAATCAGAACCCAGCACTTTAATCTTGGAAAGTTTATGAGGATGTTCAAGGAATAGCTAGTTCTGTTGAAAAATAAGAAGAAAAAAATGTAGAACAAATGATGGAATCAAATTGCAAATGACCATTTAAAGATCAATTGTAACATCATTAACATTTCCAGGGCTGCAAAGGTGTTGGGTTTTCCTACTGATAAATCATACAGAAGTCAGAATTATCAACTTAATTATTTGCATGCAGACTTATGTGCAAACAGTAAACACCACTATAATTGCAAGCTATATTTCCATCAATGAGTAACAGTGGCACAATGAATGGTGGAAATGAACCCAAGTAATAGGAAGTCAGAGCTAGGATTGCCTGGGAAAAAGGTACTGCATATTTATAAACTAGAATCAGCCTTTTATTTAATTTATTATGAGTTTACAGTTTATTTTGTAGTTCACCTTCTGGTTGGAGAAGAACCTGATTATTTACATAACATAGGCATAACTTAATATTAATTTTGTTGAGGCTCAAACACTCCTGAAAACACAAACTCATTTTCTATATGTTTGAGATGAGCACTGATGAGAAAAAGGCCTAAATGTGCCCATCAGGAAGCACCTTTGATAATGCGAAGATTTGCATCATTCATGAAAATAAGCTTTATTTTTCCAAATGTTTACATGATAAGTGGATGACTCATGATCATCATTGATAAAAGATCAGTGTAATTGTCTGCACTTTCTAGTTTCAGGGACCTCTTCAGCAGAACAACTAAGGATGCATATTCTAACATGTACTGGGTGATGCAACTCATTTCCTGGAGCCTGCTCTTACCTACGGGTTTACCATGTGTTCATCTGGTGTACACCAAGAAAAGACTGAATTAAGATTTCACGGTAGCGTGAATTTTGGCAATTTAAATTTTGGAGATTTTGAATTTGTAGCTGTATCACTTTGTTAACATAATCTCTTTATGTGTAATTTCCTGTGTTAATTCCATCATGTGGAACCACATTAAGTCTCACGTGGATCATTAGGAGAGCTGGAACTTAGATACGTTGGACAGACCTCTACCATTTGAGCTAACTGACCTTAACAACAGGCAGCTCTCCTTTATGCAAACCAGCCTCTAAAGGCAAAATGAGACAAGCACTTTGCCAAGGGATTTCATGGCTATTTGCTAACAATAGAGGAATGGTGGGACTCAGGAAGCCTTGTCCCAGTGTGTGCTAAAGGCTACAGAGCCTCTCTTCTTACTGTCTTCAATCTGTCTCCTGTATTTGTAGAAAAACAATTTTCTCAGCTCAGCTTGTAGCAGGACAGTGTGAATGAAATAATCTGCAAATTTACTGGTCAGACTCTTAGGTGCATTGAATGTATACAGTTAGCTATTGGAGACCTTCTAATTTCAAGTTGTTTTCCACCATACTGGCATGAATTACCTAGGGAACACAGAAAAGTTTCTCCCTATACCCAACGCTACCCTAACATTTAGTCTTCTGCTCCAAAGTATGGAGGTGCTGAGTCTTCTGAAAACAAGTATAAGATTTTTTTTTTTTTTATCCATGACAGAACAATATACTTTTCTACAAGTTACTCCTCAGAAAAAGTAGCAACATTTATGCTGAAATTGTAGAGAGTATCTGCCTGAGGCAGACAACACAGAAAATTTCAATTCAAATGATTAAAGTTTGGCAGTTACAAGTCACTAAAACATAGCATTATAATGGAAAGTCTTAGGTAACACTAACTGTTGTACTAGTTCTGACAAAGGCAAAAGTTTCTCAGCAAGGTCTGAAATACGAATAAAAGAAATACTCCCATATAGATGTATGGGATTCAGAAACAGATTAGAAACAGCTCTAACCCAGATGAGTTTTCTTTCACTGCCTATGTTCAGGGAAATCGATAAACAAAAACATACAGTCTAATTGTTGAATTATAACATTTTAAATATTTTCTTTTTTTGATTCAACAGCATAGATTTTGTTAGCAAGGGAATCATTTTAAAAAATACATATATTGATCATTTCTCTTCAGCCTTTTTAATCAGTATAAACTGTGGTAATCATAAATATCATAGTATGAAACATAGGCTTATAATGAAACAATTGCTTATAAATCATTAATTTAAGTTTCTAGATGGAAAAAAATCACAGATGCCAAATGTAAATTTGAACAATTTTATCTAGCAATTTCCATCAGTTTCTGTCTTCAATAACTTGCTAGAATTTATGTACTGCTGTTGATCTTTATTTGCTGACTTATTCAAAGACATTGATTTGAAAAAGTGATTTATTACTGACTTATTCAAAGGCAGTCTGCTGTGGTAACTGAATTTTAAAAATAGATACATTATCAACCCCTTTTCTGTAAAAAGCTTATTGGAATCACTATTCCAGTATGCAGTATTATTGCCCATGTAAGGTGGGATTTTCAGAAGTTCTAGGAATTAGCAGTATTTCCACTAAAATCATTATCAATTTGACCATTGATTTTATGATTTCACACAAGTCTATTTCAGTTTGAAACTGCTCTGCTCCTTATAGCTTAACTGACCCAGGTTACAGCAGAGTTTAACCTGACCTTTGTGAAAACTGGAGCTTCCCTGTTCTGGATATACCTGTATGATCCCGTTGATGCCCTCTCTATTCCATACTGGGGTCCTCATCGCTCAGGTATCTCTGTCTGTATTGAATACATAGCTCATTTACACATAGATTCTGCTAACAGGCTATTTAAATAGATCCGGGGACAAGGAAAACTTACTTCAGTTTATAGGTTGTGTGTTTCAGGATCACTGTGGTGCAAATAATTAAGGTTCAACAAGTGCCAGATTTGGCTTTCCAAACATTCTGCAGGTCTCCAGACATACCTCACAAGCTTCCTGGCCTTGCTAGTCCAGAGATTTTGCAGCTATCATAACTTCTTGCTATTAAAAAAGATACACCTCATAGGTAGCAGAGCTTTCCTGTCTTCTGCATGCATCTTTGTCAAGCTGTTGCACGTTCACAAATGAAGAAAGACAAGGAGCTTGGTGACCATCTGCAAGGCCAGAGCTTATGCTGACAGATCCTTTTGTCACCTCTTATGGCTGGGGCTAAGGCTCCCTATGCAACTGCCACAGCCCACACCTTGCCATCATCGCTGTCCCGCTAGCCAAGAGGGCACTCAGGGCTCCAATATGACCCTCCTCATAAGCTGTGCTAGCACCCTCCTTTTTTCCCTTCGCCTGAGAACTAAAGGGACTCAGTGATCAAGGACACCCCTGCTCTATAGTACAAGGCATTCTGGTGACTGTCATGATAGGGATATGGTGTCTCTGTTGAATCCCTTTGCCAAAGGTCCTCAGATTCCCTATCCCACTGCTTCCAGTACAGTGTACATTGCAGTAAACTTCAGTGACCTCTGGGTAACAGTAGTGCAGATCACCTGAGGAGGGCAGATCTAGGCACATCTGAGCTGGCTAGCTGAGAATGGACTTTTCTATCATAGCAGGACTGGTTGCAGGAGGCAGGAACGTCCAGGCTTTGTGAGCCTAAGCATGAAGCCCACTCTGCTGCTGCATGAGCTCCAATTGCTTGCACAGAGTAACTTTATCCCACTGTTTTCCTTGTGCAGCATCTGAAGCAGCCCTCCCATTGCTCATTTATCTGTCTTTCTCCATGTACTAAGGAGGACATTTCTATTTGATAGACTGGGCTGTGGATGTAAGCCTAAATGATGTGTGCCAAACGTCTAACAAGCTCTGTGCTAAATGGAACAGTCCCATTTATTTAGAGTGAGGGATAGGTCTGCAATTCCCAAATCTGCCATGATCTTTGAGAGCCATTGAGTTCTACTGCATTATATTCGAGCTCCTTCATAGCAGAAAAGGCCCCGAGATGTGAAGAGAGTACATCACACCACCTGGCTCAGCTGTATCAGACACTCTGTAGCATACCTAACAAACATGTAGTCTTTAGGTCTTGCATTAAAATATATATATTTTTTCCCAATGTAGTGACTGGCCATTGAAGTAAAGTTTAACCAATGCATAGCTCTTTTGAATATCCTGGTGAAAATCTGAAGGCCTGAAACAGTATCTGTAAATTAGATCATCAGGGAAGCTACAATGGTTCTATGCAGGGAAAAAAAAAACCCTCTAAGTTAAAATAACCTCTACACACTGTGTATTTCCACAGCCTTTTCTCATATTGAGATAAAGACTCATGATTACCAGTGGTGAGAATGTGCACCTGTATATATGTGTGTCTATGTGTGTTTGCTTGTAAGAAAAAAAATATGTTCCAGTCAACATTTAAATACTCAAATTATTAAATATAATAATAGAATGTATAGGAATTTGCATGAATTGGGACAAAAAGAAGAGCACAATCTGAGGCTGACTGATGTAATCTTGACTGTAATCTTGATCATGCCTCATTTAGCATAGTTTTGTATGGCTAAAGAGCAGAAGTAAAAAAATTATAATAAAACAAGATGCCACTAGTGAAAGCATATAGTTTACAAATCTTAAATATTTATGAATAGAAAAAGGAAGGAATTAATATAGAATATTAATGAAGCTGTTAGAAAATACAATTTCTTAATTTTATGAGATTAGCACAAATATTTTAAGTATGCAATTTTAGAAAACTCCTGTTATCTCCAAGCACATCTTTACTTTGGCCCAGATCAGCAAAATATTTAAATACAGACTTGGAGTTATTTATATGATAAATGCCTTTGACTTGATTGGGTCACAAAGGAGCAAAATGCTAGCCAAAGGCACTGTTTATGGAAAAGCCTTGGGAAATCATAACTTCCTGCACTGGATAAACTTCCTGACTGTGGAAACTGACTGTGCGCACTCCCTCAGCATGCAGGGACATTAATGCAGAGCGATTGGCACAGAAGGACGTGCTCAGCTGGGGGCTCAGCGTGGGGCCCCTGCAAGCGCCTCTCCTGCGGGTGACACAGTAGCGATGCTGGCAGCAGGGCCTGCGCTGCTGCGACCCACGGCTGGCTGCAGCCTCAGGCTTGCTGCCTCTCATTATCTAAGCAGCAAATGTTGGTTTGGCTGAAAAAACAGACGTCCATATTCTGGAAAGTTCTCTCCCTACTGTTCTGTTAAGTAGCTTTGCCAGCAGGAGCTGCAGGAGCTATGCAGACTCAGAAATTTCTGCTTTGCTTTGTTTTGTTTTGTTTAAATACGGTAAGAATTAAAGAAAACCAACCTGCAAAATTGAGAGATCTGTGTGAAATCAACATGTTGGCAGACAAGTGAGTGTACTTGCAGGCATGGTAAATCCCATGCTATGCTACTGGAAGTCAGGTCATTGACTCTTACTGCTTGCTCAAAATTCAGGGCGCTTTTATTATTATTCTGCCTCCCTGAAGCTCTTCTCTGCACTTTCCCTAAAATATAGAAGTTTGCTTTGTATTCTATCCTAAACTTGTGCAGTGTTGCTGTATCATGCCAGAAGACATGAAAAAAACTGCATTTGACTGGTATAATTCAAATACATTCATGTGGGTAAGAGACATATCTCTGAGTTCCCACACAGGGTTTAAACGCAACTGCTTTACTTTTGCCCTAGGAAAGTAGAAGGAGCTGAGTGTGAGGTTACAGCTGAAATGGTGTTAGTCTCCATAGACTGGACAAACAAGGAAACTGCATAAGCAGATTTTTTTTCTGACTCAGCCTATCAAGTGGATCTACAACACACACACACACACACACAAGCATGTATTAATGTATTACAGCATTTAAAGAAGTACAGCAAAGCCCATCTCTACACTCCTGGGTGCTTCTACTAGGTTGAAAGGGCAAGCATGCTTCAGCATAGCCCATTGTTTGCCTTGGAATCGCAAAGATTAAAGATGTCTATAAGTGTTAGTAATTCTCGGGGTTATTGTTAAATATTTCCTTTTATTATCTGTATAATAGAAGTGAGAGATTAGGAAAAAACAAGGTATGTTCTCAAGTGCACCCTCACCGTTTCCTCTCTGTGTGCACAAGAATGTTCTGTGCGTGAGGAGACTCCGACTCATAGCTCCCAGGAGAGCGGTCTGACCACCAAACTACAGGCTGTTTTGAAGGCAGGCATTCTCCACCCTTCCTATTGAAACTGTGCCATGTTGCAGAAAATAATTTAAGTTCATTGGGCCAAAGAGAGAGAGACAGACATAGAGCAGAGAAAGCGTTAGAGGAAGCATGACTATTCTTTTAAAAACCCACTCGGTAAGGACAGTCCTACATTCCCTTTCCAACTTTCAGGACTGCCTCTTAAATATTTCCTATAAGTCAGTGGATAAAATACACAAACAACTGTTTTGGATGCCGTATTCAGAGGTGCCTAATTTCCCCATGCTCAGTATAGGAAATCTAGACACAGAACAAGAAGCCCCCTTATTGGGCCTGATCCTCACATCCTTTCTCTTTTTTGAGATCCTTTGTTTTATTGGGCCTGATCCTTTTTTTTTTTTTTTTTTTTTTTTGAGAAAAAAAAAAATGACGTCAAAAAAATGTCTGAGGAAAATCACAAGATTTTATGCTTTTGTTTTTTGAAAGCCAGGACACATGGAGAATGGTTGCCTGGTTGCTCACATTTCAGTGTCTAATCTGAGTGCATTCAGCATTCAGAAGTTTTCTTTCCAATCTCCCTGCTAATGCTCTGTGTCACCACAAAGGAACCTAGATGTTGCACAATTCTGCAGTGACCCAGACCCATTCCAATTTGCAAGGCTGCCTGTTGCTGTGTCTCCTCTCCACATCTGGCTTCCTATGGCATGTGTCCCAAAAGCAAGCGACAATCTTGTGTGCTAAATAGTTGCTATTTTTTGCAGAGAAATTGAGAGTGTAAATCATCCATGGAGACTAGTCTTACCTTGCTGAAGGTGATCTTCATAGAATAGTATTGAGGGATATTACAGTATAGATGTGAGTGACACAGAAGCGATTCACCTTGCTGCTCTTCTGATCCTGCTAGGTTGCTTAGTGGTGAAATTTCTTCATTGCAGCTCTTAATGCATCACCTTTCACCATTACAAAGTTAACATTGGTTTGAAAAAAAATAAGAAGTGTGAAGAATCTATTTGGTCAAACAAAAAAACTTGATCATAGTAGCATGGAAAAAAAATGGTATTTTGCTTCAAGAAGTGAAGAGTAAAACTAGAAGCTTTACATATGTTTTCAATGGTGTCTTAACCTCCTGCCCAGTGTGTTGGCCATTCTCATCCTTAGAGCTCATTAATATAAGGAAGATTGGGAATGTAACTTGGGTACTCTGGGGAGCTTCTAATGTTGTTCTAAAGGCAGATCAGAGGATGTGGGATGAAATTTGTTTTCTATATTCTTTAGAGTCAGAAAGGAATCAAACTGCCAAGATTTGTCTTGATTGTAATGGGATGAACCAAACAGTATTGCGTTGTTTCCAGCCTCCTTTTGTTGCCATTCATTTTCAGTTTGGCGGAGTTCCTGGGGAGTTTGGTTTCTGACATAACCCCTGTTTTGAGGTCATTTCCTTAAACCTAACGCTTTCAGTATTGCTTCTAGGCTGGGGCAGGACATACGTCCAGTTCCTCCTGACTGGAGATGGCTCACTGGAATGAGCAATGTTTGGGTGTGGGATCTGATAGCCGTGGGTGAGCTGCAGGACAGCCCTGAGGGCTAGAAATTGAAGTACTGCTTTTCAAATACAGTATCTCATTCAAGAAATAAGGTTTTATTTATGATCAATTGGGAATTATAATTTGCTTTTTTTTTTTTCCTTTTTATTGCATTACTAACAGATGTCTGTCTCTCTAGAGTCTCTAAATACCTGGACAGTCTTTCTTATAAATGGTGAGCTTGTATTTCACCTGCTTTTGGGTGGAGATTTGTCTATATTTTGATAGATTTGTAGACAGATTTGTAGGCTCTTGGTGAGATTAGTAAATGCCAAAGAACAAGACGAAGTGCTTTACATGGACTTTTTTGGAGGAACTGCAATACAAAATTAAAGGTTTGTTCAGTGCATGTGGTTTTGGGGGGAACTTTTGGCATGAGCCTACAGCACCTTTTGGAATTACCGTGTCCCCAGACAACTGCTTGAATGTGTGCTGCCAGCCCAGAGCAGAGACACGCTCAGTGCTGTGAGGCACCTTGTCCCACTGGCTGCTGGGATGGTTCTAATGCTGGAGACAGATGTCACATACAACTACAGGATACATTAGGGCTGGTGTTTGCAGGGAGCATTTTTGTACGTGGTGAGTTGCTATCACAGGAAGAATCAGCTATAGAAGTGGTTTCTTCAGAGCAAAGAGCAGTATCTCTTCTGAGATCTCTTCAGAGCTCAGGCCAGAGCATCTCATCTGGTGTCTGGGTTGGCCAGGAGAGAGGAGAGAATTTGACTCCAGTGGTTCAGAAATGAAACAGGTGCCAGTACATCCTTCCCAGTCCTTGCTCTGGAAACAACTCCTCCGTCTCCAGTAACATATGAGCACTGCAACATGCTTTATTACTTTCTTAAGCTGCAGCTTATTTCCCAGGATCATCTGTATCATTTTCCTGGATGAAACCTGGTTCCAAATGTAATCATAGTATGCTTGCTTTAACCCCACTCAGTTTTCAGCCTGAAGAAGAAATTATATACATGGGCAAGGGAATAGAACAGAATGAGATCTTGCTTTAGTTATAAGATCTAGGCAAACAACTGAGGGATTTTGTTTGTTTGTTTGTTTGTGTTTTGGGGGGTTTATTCATGAAAAAGTATAAATAGGAGAAAGGCTACTCACAATAGCTATGATTTCAGAGTTCTGAAATTCTTTAGAATGAAGGAAAAAGGGAGAGAGACATTTCCAGGTACATTTCAAAGCCTCAATTATTGCCCAAAGATGGTGAAACTTTGGAGATTTGAACAGGCCCAAGGTCAGGAATATCTGGCAGTCAGAATATTTTTGTTTTTCACTATATATAGAAATGAAAGAGAACCAGTATTTACAACTTCGGCAGTTAGACAGATTTCTGTGCTGCTGCTTCCTGAAATGTAGATAGAAATCATGAAAGAAACATCTGGGAGAGGAGGCAGTAGCTGTTCAACTGCACAACAGATTAATGCTAGAAAAAGGACAGAAACCCAAGAGCTCTCTTTTCCCTGCATAAACACAAGCAATTAAAGAATCAGAATGTAATTAACTAGCTTTGCATTTTAGAAGGATCCTAAATTTGATACCTCTAGATTTGTGGGAATTGCTTGGGAGCTCTAAAAAGGTCAGATGTTCAATTGCTTGGTATTATTTCTCATTCAGAGAGGTCCACATCCAACTGTACAGGCACAACTTGAAGATTTTCACTGCAAGTGATGAATTTTAACAAGCCTATCTGGACCCTCATTTTTCCTTGGTCTTTCATCAAAAGGTTGACCAGAGTTTATGCTACTTAGTCTGTGAACCATAATAATAATAATAAATGGAGAAAATAGCTGGGATTTATATAGCTTTATATTTAATATAGGGTGTTTCTGGAAGGAGTCTGTAAGTAGGGACTGCTGCCCAGACCCCAAGCTTTGGCCAAGCGGTTCTTGGCAGGCTTAAGAAGAGGGTGGTGGAAATGCAGCTTTAAGCCGTCCTTGCATCATGCCGGGGTTGTCTCCCTGCCAGCATGGTCCCTAGTGTAAACTGTAACACCATCAGGGCTACTGTATTTTGAACTAGCTACTGCTGAACCCGAGAAACTTCTCCAGTACCTGGATATATGTGAGAAGCAGGGTTTAGCCATTTGTTTTAGCCATTCCTGAACTGTCTTTCACTAAGGCTTAGGAAA
The DNA here is from genome assembly GCF_003342845.1 of Nothoprocta perdicaria. Classification (NCBI taxonomy): domain Eukaryota; kingdom Metazoa; phylum Chordata; class Aves; order Tinamiformes; family Tinamidae; genus Nothoprocta; species Nothoprocta perdicaria. The sequence continues at coordinate 252,866 of NW_020455788.1, read as the reverse complement.
TGAAGAGCCATAGCAGACACTGGGGTGGCTGCAAATCACCTGGCTTCTTCACAGCCGCACTGCTAGATCCCCACGCAGCCACTGAGCTGCTTTGCAGACTCTGTTGTACTGATAATATGGGGCAAAGAAAAGCTTTCCAGGTCTGGAGAATCTGACCCAAATGACTACGTGTACCTATGCAAATGTCACTGGACGTCACCAATTGCTACAAAGGTCATGTTGTCTCTGATTTTTCACTTGTTTCAGAATAAAACAACCTCGGGAATGCAGTGAAAGAAATGATGTCGGAAATTTTGTTTTCTAGCATCCATGAATTGCAGCAGCAAGCTAGAGGGAAGCATTTGCATCCCTCTCTGCCCTCTTGGATACGATCCTGATTGTCGCTCGGCAATAATCAGCAGACATCAGTGTCTGCTACAGCGAATATTTTTGGTATCTAATTGGCACTTAGACACCAATGTGATGTGAGCTTTAGAAATAGCTAAAGCTGATAAATATTGCTTCTTCTTTTCCTCTGTGTGTGCGTCTGTGTCATCTGCGCGAAGCTATGCATTAATGCGGTGGAAAAAAAATCCCCGTTGGTTTTAATACGTATATGCATGTCTGTACAGAGAATTGCTTCATTCAAAGCTGTAGTTATGTATAGAAGGCATAATTTCTTTTTCTTTGTACTGTGAACATCTAGATCAAATTCCTGAAGTATTATTTGTGCAAGAGCTGTGAATGCTCCCAGCTTGCAAATGAAGTCAAACCCTTGTTAATGTTTACAGTAAAACAGCTGTTCTCAGCATTTCTCTGTGAGCCGCGGATACTTTAGCTCTACCATACTCAGCCTTACATCATAGCAGCTGCAATAATAAGAGACTGAAAGAGGTCAGAGGCAGCCAGGCCTGTTAAACCACACCTTTGTTGAAAGGAGATTTCGGGTTGTAAAATGTCTCAACTGCTCCATTTTTCAGCCTGACTGGACTCCATACATGGGCCAGGTCTTCAAAGACTGAGCTCACCAGAGCACACAGGCAGTGCCAGCACCGAGTAAATCAGAACACAGCCTCTTTATACATTTTCCTGGGAAGCATTCTATAGATCCAGACTGGGAATTGTTCCAAGGTTTCACAGCACTAAAGATAGCAGTAATAAAATATTAAAAAAAAAAAAAAAAAAGACTAAGGCACACTGATTTTTAAACGGATAGATGGAATAGTTGCAATCGCAGAGCCTATTATATTTGCATGGTAAAGGTTTTGTAATTGGTGTGGCAAGACTTTGCTAATTTACACTAATAACAGTAGGATCCCTACAGATTACTGAATTTTATCAATTAGCAGGTATGTAAACAAAATTTTAAGAAAAAAAGCATCGATGTTTAGGTGCTTTCAAAGACAGTAATTTCTTTGTAATTATTTGTGATCGTTCATAATGAAATAATAAATGTAATTGCACACATTTTTAAAAAATAATTAGTTGTTAACAGAATGAACTATAGATATAGTGCTCCACTGTTCAATCTCTTTTGGAGGAGAAAGAGAGCAAAATTTTTGTGCTAATTATAAAGCATAGGGTCTGTTGGGGGTCTGCAGTGTTTGCATTGCAGAAACATATGAAAAAGTAGGAGTTTAAAGTCCATTTAAGAACATTATTAACTTTGGATATTCCCAATATGATTTACTGGAACCTTTTCTTCTACTGAGTAGTGAGAGAAGATCTTTTTAGAACATAACAGAAAACGCATTCATTACCGATTTATTGCACTATCTTGGAACTGGATAAAAATTGACATTTTTATTCTACTGAAAATGAAAATTTGAAAATTGAAGTAAGAAGAAAGCAAAGTTTGATAGCTGAAGAGCTTTCACCTAGGTTTATAGCTCCTTTTTCTCCTGTGTACAAAGGGTTATTTCAGCTGCACGCTCACAGTTAAAATCAAGCTGAAGCACTGCAGCCATTTGCCAAATGCTGCCTGGGAGGCCTTTTAAATGCCCTGTGACTAAGGAGCAGCCTTTGTGGGGGCCGTGGTTTGCAGGTGATGTCACGAGCTGCCCCATGATGTCACCGATAGCCCCGGCTCTGACAATAGGCTGGCGCAGAGGAGGCTGTCACGCCTGGAATGCGCATGGAGCTTAGCAGATTCCAACAGCATGATTGCAGCAAAATGACTTAGAAAGAAATCCCAAATATGCCTTCCAATGAAAAACGAGACGGAAGGATAAAGCAGTAGAGACCAAGGAAGGGCTGGTAGGATTTGTAGATTCCTGGGATGCAGATAATTTCAGAAATACAGTGCATGGTGGAAATCATTGGAGCTAAATTGTAGGAAATTGGACAAAAGTTTGTGTTTCGAGAGGTGAACTGCTTGCCTTGAAATAGTTCTTTCAGATCCTAGTGATGTCAGGGCTTCATTGTGTCTGAGACGCAGACTAGCACAGTAAAATACCTACCCTTTCTTGAAGAGCAGATAGGCAAAACATACAAGGACAAGAATGCAGGCTGGAATATTCAGGCAAAGTGTTCAAAATACTCATAGGCACATACAGTAGTTATGTACTTTATTTCCCAAAACATGCAGTGGCTGTGGGAGAACAATTGCCAAAAAATAAAGCAGATTAATCTGCATGTATATGTATATATATACACACACACATATATATATACACACACACAAACACACATATTTACAGTAGGTATACATAATGTAACACTGACTACTTTCAAAAGATGTACAAATATTTAATGACATAAACCTTTTGTAGCTACACATGCAAGCTAAATTTCACTTAGCAGTGGCCGTTTTTCTTTGGGTTTCACTGTTGTGTTCACAACACGATCAATTTGTTTCTTCTGGCATAAATTGTCACTGAACCCTGAATAAAAATATAGCTTCTACTTCATCATTTTGCAAGAATATATTCTCACTCTCTCATTCTAGGTACAAATGTTTCTGTCACATTTGAAAAAGTAACAGTTAAATACATGTGTCTGCTGTCAGAAATTCAGCAGTTAAACCCTAAATAATATCTATAAGATTAAGAACCAAGAACCTTAGAAGAAATCTATATGTAGTTATCTTTCCACACTTCCTCTCTATACACGGTCCCTGTGAAAGAAAATGTAAGAAGTGTTTGACTGTGTCTGTTTATCTCATTAGCTCCATTTTCAGGTAAATAGGGCAAACAGGTTCACCATGGCAGATTTGTAGCAAAGTAATACACATCTCTGTATGCTAGAGGAATGAAAAAGCAGGATTGAGCTCATAATGAGAGCAGTGAGGAAGAGACTGGAGTGTTTTTTAAAAAGAGTTTTCTGAATAATCAGGAAATCCAGTGAGACAAACAGAATGTGCAGGGAGCCAGCCAGAATTATCAAATTGCCATGACAACCGTAGGCAAGAACCCAGAATCAGGTAGAGAAATTACAGTAGAATTACAGTTAGCTTCATATTTATTTATTAAAGGGAAGGGAAAAAAAAAGAAACTAAGCAGTCAGGAAGAAATATTTCCCCTGGCCTAGCTGAGTCTGGTGCAAAAGCTTGTGAAATGCAGCCCTGTTTGCAGTTCTGAAATTGCCTTGCAAATAGATACAAGTAGCTTTTATCTAGATTTCCATATGCAGATTGTTTTAACCGGCAGAATTAAATGTCAGATATGAAACTCCAAATCACAGACGTCTTAGTCTGCTTGAAAATAGCATCTAAAATTGAATTCATAAAAGGTAAAATGGTGTGCGTGTGCGTGCATGCATATGTGTTTTTCTGTGTCATTTCTGACACCATCTCCCTGGTATGTTTTTCCAAAGATCACTTGCTTCATTCAAACCCTAGCTTGATAGGTTTTGATACCAAAAAAAAAGAAAGCTTTTAAATAATGAATACACTAAATAATAAGTGAAACTAAAGTGAAATGAAACTAAAGTAAGTAAGACTGATGGTACTTATTTGAAAAAGCTGCAGATTACTATCAACTAGTTAACTAGATTATCTGTCAAATTTGGGTTGAAGCCTTGTGTGGTAGAGATTCACTTCCTTCTGTCTTCTCGGTTTTAACCTGCAATTTCATATAATACAATCCTCATATACTGGAAAGATAAAAGTAAATGATTTTCAAGTACAGAGACCTGTTTTGGAGAAGGAAGCAGGGGGGCAAATCTGTTCCTTTGGGGCATGGTTGATTTTCTGCCCCAGTTTTAAGCAACGCCCTCCGAGCCCATAACACTGCCCTCTGCAGACACGAGTCCCCCACGCGTGCTGTGTTTGGGGGTGCGTGGGCCAGGGTGCGTGCGGGTGGCTGTGCCCGGCGCGCGGTGCTGCGGCGGTGCCGGGTCGCGGCGCTGGCTGGCGCGTGCGGCGGCGCCGGGGGCCCCTTGCTGCCATGGCCTGCCCGCTGCTCGGCCTGCTCACACAGGCTCCCCTAGCTGCATGGCTTGGGGGCCCACGCTTACTGCGCTGGCAGCAAAGAACTAGCATGTGCAAAGGGATGCACTGCAAAATGGGTGCAAATTTGGGCATAAATATTTGCCACCTATATTGTTATCTGTGTGGGGCAGATATGCACACTCATTTATACCCACATGCAGACCGCGCATAGCTCATGGCTGTGTTTATTTTAATCTTGGGAACTAGGACGAGCAGAGATTCACTCTCAGGACTTGCTTTGTCACCAAGATCTCTTTTAAACATGCAGTTTTATATCACACTGTTCGTTCTTTTTACCCACATTAACCACACATGGAGTCCACATAATGGGTCTAATCCTGCTAGCTGTCCAGGGATGTTAATGAGAGCTAAAGGCATTTGGCATGTTGCAAGATCCAGAGGTAAATTAATCCTTTTCCTCCAACATCTGAAAACTGTATGTGGGGATATGGAGGGGGAGAAAAGGGGCGGCCGTTTAATGATGTTGGGAGATCCTGAGCTGGAAGAGAGTTCTGAAGGGATGGGGGGGGAGAGGGAGGTCTTTCTTCCTCCTCCCCCTCCTCCCCCTCCTCCCCGCCATCCTCCCTGCTGGCATTAAAGAAGATTCCCAAGGCCAGTCCTTCCCGAGCAGGGACAGTTGGCAGGTACGTGTTAATCCTGTTCCCAGCCCTTTGGAGAAGCTGGGCACGGCGCCTCACCCTGTCTTTTCAAAGCAGCGCTTCCTGTCCTTCAAGAGTTAACCTTTTCTAGAACATTTATTTCACCATCTCAGGGAAAAGGGAAAAAAAAAAAAAAAAAAAAGCCCTACAGAGCTGAGAGGCTGCAGATCACAAGGCCATTCTGATAGCCTCCCGTCCCCATGGCAACAGCAACGGCATTTATCAGTTCCTTATGAGAGCAGGCACAGCAAATCTGCATTGCACATGGCAGCCTTCCAGCCTTTCAAATGAAAGAGCACTTTGAACTGCTGCCAAGTGTGGAAGGAGCAGAGCTGTCAGGACTGCTTAATGCTGGCAGTTTGTACTTGGGAGCCTTTCAGTTCCCAGAATCCCTCGCCCGTGGCAGCCTGCCAGGTACTTAGCGGAAGCTAAAAACTAACCCCCAGACCATTCACTGCAGTGCACTCAAAATTTTCCACATGTACCGTGTCACAAGTGCAGACTGTACAATGAAAGCAAACGCCTTCTGCTCGGGATTCTCATTTTATTAATAATCTAGGGAAAAAAAAAAAAAAGTAAGCACAGATTAGTTGGCTGACAGCAGTACAGTATAGCCACTGTTTATAGCTCGGTGTGTGGATGTCAAATGTGGGTTTGTCCGTCAGGAATAGAAGCCGCTGCAGCAGGGGCTGCACAATCCAAATTCTGCACGCGGTGCGGGAGTGCAGGGAGCTCCGCATTAGCAGAAAAGAAAGCGTGGTCACTTACAGTGGAGCATTCTGTAGCAATCAGCATGCGTAACAGCGAGACATGAGATAGCAAAAGGAGCAGATATGGCTGCCTGATATAAATGTTTTCTGTCCTTACCCTGCGCGCTTTGCTGACTTGGTGAGAATCTCGGAAACTGGCTGATGAATGCAGCAGAGCTGCATGGCTCTTGGTGGGTTTCCTTTCGGGGAGAGTTTCATGTGAACTTTTTATTGTTTTGCATTACCCAAAGCACAAGGGCTTCTATTGGCAGAGGAAACAAATTGGCACCGTTCTGCTTTTTTTTTTTTTTTTTTTTTAAATCTGCACTGAGATCAAGGGCAAGGGCTTCATTTTCCAGCACTAGTCATAAGCCTTTAGCACAAATAGAATGAAAATTGTCTGTCGCTCAGGCAGTTGGACAGGGTTCAGGAAAACTCTGTCTGGCACTAATTCCAAAGGGAAGGTTTGGTTCAATCCAGCATCATTAATTTCAGTAAACTGTTTTCACTAGTCTAGATCCCACTGTTCAAGAGCTGTTTCTTATATTTTACTAAAAAAAAAAAAAAAAAAATCTTCTGGAGTATAGAGTAATGAAAAATACCTTATATAAGACATAGGTAGATATGTATGTATACTCTCACACGTGTATGCAAGCACATACAAACACTTCTTAAGTTTCCTTTCTTGTTTTTCTTAAAAAAATACTTGCTTCTTACCTTGCCTCCCCATTACAAAACACATGCATGGTGCCAAATATAAAATAGTAAAAATAGCGCTGAAGGAGAGAGATGAACAAAATAAAATGGAGCAAAGACAAGCGCCACAAATTTGTGAGATTCGCCACAAACAGGGAAACGTCGTGCCCCTGTTCAGCTTGCATCTATCTTTGGCTGCTGCTTGAAGACTTGACTTAATTCACCCGGGCAGTAGTGTCTAAAAGTAATACACCGAGACAGTTAATTTTGGCACTTACTCTCCTTTGGGAATTTTACCAACAGTCTTTGAAAAGAAAGTAAATGATCTTTTTTTTTCCCTCTCTGTTTCCCCCCATAGCTCATCTTGATATGTCCTAATAAAAGAAGCGCCTTCCCCCTCGCTCCTATTCTCACCCTCATCCTGTGTCCATAACATCCTTCTTTCACTAACAGTATTAATCAGCATTTGTAACATGGTCTTGGAGGAAAAAAAAACAAAGTGGTTTAATTCGGTGAGGTGGCCCAGTTACCGAGGAAAAGGAGGTTAGAGTCTGTGAAATAACTTAAGATAGTTTCTTTCTTTCTTTCTTTCTTTCTTTCTTTCTTTCTTTCTTTCTTTCTTTCTTTCTTTCTTTCTTTCTTTCTTTCTTTCTTTCTTTCTTTCTTTNCTTTCTTTCTTTCTTTCTTTCTTTCTTTCTTTCTTTCTTTCTTTCTTTCTTTCTTTCTTTCTTTCTTTCTTTCTTTCTTTCTTTCTTTCTTTCTTCTTTCTTTTCCTTTTTTTTTTTCCTTAGGCTTCCCCTCTCCTCTTTCCCACCTCCCCCATTTTGGAAAACACAGTAAAGTTTTGTTCAGTTCTCAAGTGTTATTAATCACTGGTGGAGGCCAAAAGCGGGGATATTTTTCTTGGCAGCACGTCTTGATAAACAATCTGTGTATGGGGTGAAGCGCGGGGGGAGCCTGTCTTGCTGGTAACTAAGCTAATGTTTGGCAGATTCCTAACTGTCACGAAAGTGCAAGTGGCTCTCAGTGGGAATAGCCCTAAAAATGCACCGATTCAGTTGATTCATTATTGTTGATTGTTTACTACATCCACAGGATGTAGGATGAAAACAGGCCCGGGACGAAGCATAAGGAAGCAGAGCGGAGCGGGCAGCCCCTGCGTGCCCAGCCTCGCCGCGCGCCTCGGCCCCTCGCGGCGCGGCCAGGATCGGTGCGCGGCGCCGTTTGGCCGCGGGAATTCCGCGTGCGCAGAGCTGCGCTCTCGGGCGCGTTTCAAGCCCGCGCGGGCAGCTGCGCGGCAGGCGGCTCGGCAAGCGCAAGGGACCCGGTGGTGCGGCCAGAGGCCGCGGAGAGGGACGCGCGGCGGCCCCGGCGCTGCGAGCGGGCCAGGGAGCAGGGCAAGCAGCGAAAGCCCGGCGGGGAAATGGCACTTGAGCAGTGCGTCACTGCCCCGGGTCCCCGCAGAAAGGGGAAACACTGACAAAAAAAGGAAGGAAGAAGAGGCCCTAGGTGGGAAAGCGTTAGGTCCTTCATCCCTCAGCAGGACTCACTACCTAAGAATGCTAGGGGGAAGGAAAGGGCTATAATGTGAAGAGAACTGAAATGATAGAAACACGTAATTACACTCCTATTCTTTGTAATTAAGTGTTTTGACACTTCCTGGCAGCTCCTAGTACAAGACAATGTTGTTTAACTTTTAATTTGACAAAATTCCGCACCTCCTTCCTGAAGTGTTTGTGTTTTGATTTTGTGAATACATTCCCTTTACCACCAAGTGCTCTGTTCATTGCTAATCTCTGCATTGTTTTGAAGCCAGTAATTTGACTGTGACGGATTTTATTTTATTTGCTGTACCGAGGTAAATCCATGTAAATCACACTCTCGAGAGTGCTCTTCTTTTCTGGTTCTTTTTTTTTTTTTTTTCCCTTTTCTTCCTCCTAGCTGTCACTTGCTGTTTTCACCACTGAGGAGAGATCCCTTTCTGCAAGTGAGCTCCTACAGAAGAAGTAGCTGCTACTGCGGCGCTTGCGCTGATTAGGTGCCCAAACTCGGTAAAAAAACAAATAAAAAAAAAAATTAAAAAAAAAAAAAAAAGAAGAAGGAAAGAGTTAAGCGGGGTCTCAGGCTCGGAGCATTCACAGCAAGACCCTCCGTTCCCAAAGTGCCAAGATCGTGGGCTCCTAGTAAGCGCTGCTTGCAAACTTTGGGGCGGCTCTGTATTCCGCATAATTAACACTGGGCTGCGGATCAATAATCAACAATACTCCCTCTGCATCGAAATCAATAGTAATCCCAGGATTTGGGAAGCTAGTGCCCGAGAATGACCCGAAAAGAAAAAATCTGGCGTGAGTTTAGTCAGGCACTTATTACATAGGATTTACCACTCCTGCCGTCACGGTGCCTTCCACCCTCCGCTTCCCATTCCCGATGGCTGCTCTGGGAAGGGTGCTGGCCATTTCTATGTACGCATTCCCTGCCTCTTCCCATGTCTCTTTCCCTTTTTTAAATCCCGGCTTCACCTGCTGTTTCAATGTTACACAGAGGCGTGCGTGTCTGTGCGGGTGTACTTGAAAGTAGAGTGGGTAACGGGAATAGAGGGAAAGGAATTACGGGACGGTAATATTTATGCTAGCACTGAAAGGAAGGAGTTAGTAGATTTTACCTCAGATAGTGAAAATTATACTCCTTGGCCATTGGGACTGCTGACAGGTCGTAAACTTGGGGCAATCTCTGCAGAATCTCTAACGCTGCAGCCAAAGTGCTGAGTCGCCTTCCTGCGCAAAGAAATACATTCGTATCAATTGCTCGGGGCTGCTGCCCCGTCCCTCCTTGCTCTCCCCTCCCTCTTATTAAACAAGCTACTGTCTGGTTTTTCCTCGTGTTGATTTTTGTTTGCTTGCTTCGTGCTTTCATTGATCGGGCACCTGAATGGCTTCATTGTTTGGGCTTCCTCTTTTCCTCCTCCAAACGTCATTTTAATTCCTGGATTATTGGGGAGCTAAATAAACACCAGACATGTTTAGTGTAAATGCAGCAAGACGGATCTGGCTGGCTCCTGCCCGCCATCCGCGTGCGGAAGGACAGGGCAGCGGGAAGGGGGGCGCGGAGGCGGCCGCCCCACTCGCCCCGCGGCGGGCGGCGCGCTGCCCGGGCTCGGCTTTGCCACCTCGCCACCGGTCAATCTGCTTTTGCCGAACGGACTAGATTGCGGCTGGCAGCACGTTTCCCGTGAAGGTGCCACGGCGTGGCGTCTGTGGGCGTTTGCAGCGCGGGGCTCTTCATCGGGAGCTCCGCGGAGATGAGCAGCGCTGCGCGCCGCAGCGCCGCTGCGCTCGCGCTTCAGCCCCAAGCGCCGCTTGCGTAATGGCACCGTGCGTGCCGGGACCAAAGTTTGCATCGAGGTTTAATCATTACGGAAAAACAAATCTATTGCCACGGCTATGTAGCCTTCAAGTAGAAGTAAAGGCAGTTCAGTCGGGTCACAGATGCTAATCTCTGCTTTCTTTCTTTCTTCCCCCCCCCTTCTATTCACCAACTATAAAGGGAGTTGACAGCACCTGTAAATGGTTTTCTTGACGCGAGATTATATCTAAGGTGATTATTATTTACACCCACTATAAAGACTGCTCTTGTGAGCCAGGGAGTCTGCCTGTTACTGTGAGGTGAGCGTTACCAAAAAAGGGCTTTTTGCAGGAGGACTCAGCGGAGCGAGGAGCCGGGGTAAGGGGCGGTTCGAGCACAGAGAGCGCCTTGTCATCTGCAGGGCTCCTTCAAGCTGAGGATTGAAACGTGGTCGGGATACTCTGCAGTTTGGGATTTTCAGACACTCGGGATGAGGGGGGAAGCCTCCACTCTATCAACCTCCGTTTTTTAAACCGGGACTGACCTTTTCCCAGAGCCCAGTTCTGCTTCTCATACGAAGATCAACACAGGGCAGTAAAAGAGAGGAGTTTACCTTCTAGTATGAATCAGAGCGAACACACGCTTGTTTAGTCAAGTAAAGTCATATTAATGGAGAAATCCTACAGCCATCATTAAATCGCTATGGCTGGAAGCAAAGTCTTCATCTTTCTGCAAGGCTTTCATCTGCCTTGCTAGGAGCGGGCTTCTGTGAAGCATCTGTAATGTCCACAGTTGAGGTGTGAAATTTCTAAGTGTGAAATCCACTCTACTTGAGCTCATCTTCTTCAGTCATTTACATATAGGAGACTTAGATATTTCAAAGACTTTTCTAGCTCTATCTGCTGCTCCTGCAAGATTTCGTGAAAGAAAAGTAAAGTCGCTTTGTCAGAATTGGTTTTTCCTGCTGCATGTTATCTGTTTCCACCATTTCCGCAACTTCAGTGTATGCATTTCATTAAGCTTTCCTTTTAAAATAATTCAGATCACATACATACCGAAATCGGGTGCCAGCTTTATAGATTATAACTAGACACATATAAAGCGTTTTAGACAACTAAAAATGGAAATGAGACGCATTGGCGATATGAAAGGAATGGAATTATTTGAGGAAGCAACGTTTAGTCATGTGAGTTTAGAAATGCCATTAGCAGAATACAAGGTATCTTTTATACTCGGCGCTAACTCGCTGGAGGGAATGTGTGTGTGTGCGCATACAGGGGGGACGTGGCACCGTGCCATGGAAGCCCGAAGTCCCTTTAAGGCGTAGAGGGGGAAACGGCAACGGGCTCTTTTTTTTTCGGTCCTTTTAACAACAAAGGGACCACGAAGAAATACGGAAAGGAGGCAGTGTCTGCAGCGCAGCTGGAAGAGCCTCCCCGTTCACCGGGTGCCACAACCTTCTCCCCGGTGAGAGGTGACTCACCGGGCAGCGAGCGCCCCAGCGCGCGTGACGCAAGGCGGCTGCAGCGCCCGCGGCCGCGCGGGGCCCGCCGGGGAGGCCTCCTTGCTCCGCACTGCTCGCGGAAACGGCGCCGGGCCGCAGTGGGAATGGGAGCGGGCTGCGCCTGGCCCCTCCTACCGGCACGGGCACCGGCGTGACCGCGGAGGCGAGCAGGCGGCTCGCGGAGTGGCGGGCGGGACGAGAGAGGCTCTTGCTCCCCCTTATTTTGGTTCCCTGCTCGCGAGATGAATTCCCGGCTTGTTTGCATGAGCCGGGGCTGTTTTGAGGAATTTGCCTGGTAGCATTGTTATGCAAATGGCAGCAGGCTATTTAAAAGGCGCAGTGGAAGAGGCCGTGTATTCTCACGGCGCCGGGGAAATCCTGTGTCCCTTCGCATTAGCGAGATGAGATCACCCGATTACTCACCTGCTTGGCCTCCCCTACACCCCGGAGCTAGCGCCGCGCTCGCTTTCCCAGCCCAGCCTTAAGCGCCCCGCAAACATGGCCGATTTAAACAAATACTGATGCAGTGCCACGCTCGCCGAAACTGTGTCACTCTGTCACCTCCAACACGGACAGAGAAACGCGGCTGCAGACAGACACTAGCGTGGGATCCCCGCGGCTGCCTCTGCCGCCGCCGGCGTGCGCAAGTCCCGCCGAGAGCGCAGTTCTCAGGGCGCAAAAGCCGCGGGTTTAAAAAAAAAAAAAAAAAAAAAAAAAGAAAGAAAAAAAAAAAAAGGAGAGGGGGAGACATTTGCACTTAGATTGCTCGGGCGGGGAGGAGGGGGGGATAAATACACGTATGTGCTGTGCGTGCGCTGCCAGCCGCGTCCCCGCTCCGCAGGGGCGGAGGGCGGGATGTGCCGTTCCCGTTTCCAAACATAGGCGGCTGCCCCGGCGGCCGC
>NW_020455788.1:194355-240301 GCF_003342845.1 Nothoprocta perdicaria | reverse complement strand
GAGCGGCGGCGAGGATGTGAGTGAGGAGCAGGCGGCGCCGCTCGCCACGCTGCTGCCGCCGCCGCCTCGGGGCCGCTCCCGCAGCGCCCGCCGCCCGCGCTCGGGGAAGCCGGGCAGCTCGGCACCGCTGCCCCGCTCTCGCTCGCGGCGCTGGATCGGCACGCAGCGCAGGGCGAGCTCGTAAGGCAGCCGCGGCGGGTGGAAGGTGACCCCCCCATCTTCCTCCGTGCACCCCCGCCTCCTCCCGGAGGAGGAGCAGCGGAGAGCTCGAGAGCGCAGGGAGAGAGAAGCGGCTAGAAGGCGACCCCCACCTCAGCCCCCCGGAGAAGCGGCGGGAGCGGTTCCCCACCCCACTGGGGCGGCCGTGTCAGGACCAGGTAGAAGACGCCTTCTCCGGCAGCAGGAGCGAGTTAAAGGCAGCCAATCCCCCTTGCTGAAAGGGGCAACAGGACCAGGTACGGAGAGCCACCCCCCCGCCCGTCCACCGTCCGCGGGGGAAGACTCAGCCAGCCCCCTACCCCGCGGGCAGCGGCAGCAGCGGCAGGAGCTCCCCCGGCCACCGGCAGCACCATGTCCGCCGCGCAGGTGTCGTCGTCCCGGAGACAGTCATGCTACCTGTGCGACTTGCCCCGCATGCCGTGGGCCATGATCTGGGACTTCACGGAGCCCGTGTGCCGSGGCTGCGTCAACTACGAGGGCGCCGACCGCATCGAGTTCGTGATCGAGACGGCGCGGCAGCTGAAGCGCGCGCACGGCTGCTTCCAGGACGGCCGCTCCCCGGGCCCCCCGCCGCCCGTGGGCGTCAAGGCAGTGTCGCTGTCCGCCAAGGAGGCGGCAGCGGCGGCGGCGGCCCAGCAGCAGCTCAACCATGTGGACGCTTCCTCCAAGGCGGCCTCGGCGGGGCTGCCGCAGTCCAGCCTGGAGCGCTACGGGCTCAGCGCGGCGGCGGCCGAGCAGCGCAGCCGCTTTGAGTACCCGCCGCCGCCGGGCAGCCTGGGTGGCAGCCACGGCGCCCGCCTGCCCAACGGCCTGGGGGGGCCCAACGGCTTCCCCAAGGCGCCCGAGGACGGGCCCCCGGAGCTGAACCGCCAGAGCCCCAACTCCTCCTCGTCCTCCTCCTCCTCCCGCCGCGGGACGCATGGCGGGCTCGTGTCCGGGCTACCACCGGGGGCCGCCAGCGCCCAGATGAACGTGCCCCCCAACCTGCTGCCGCAGACCTTGCTGAACGGCCCGGCCGCCTCCGGCGTGGCGCTGCCGCCGCCGCACGGGGGGCTCAGCGGCCGCGGCGGCGGGGGGCCCCCGGCCCCCTCTGCCTCCTCGCAAGGCGGCTCCTGCGGCGCCGGCGCCGGCGGCTCCTCCTCAGAGGCCTGCGGCAAGCGGCCAGGCTCCGTGTCCAGCAGCGACCAGGAGCGCGAACTGAAGGAGAAGCAGCGCAATGCGGAGGCGCTGGCCGAGCTCAGCGAGAGCTTGCGGAACCGCGCCGAGGAGTGGGCCAGCAAGCCCAAGATTGTGCGGGACACACTGCTCACGCTGGCCGGCTGCACCCCCTACGAGGTGCGCTTCAAGAAGGATCATGCCCTGCTTGGCCGCGTCTTTGCCTTTGATGCCGTCTCCAAGCCAGGCATGGACTATGAGCTGAAGCTCTTCATCGAGTACCCGAGTGGCTCTGGCACTGTCTTCTCCAGCGCCTCCGGCGTGGCCAAGCAGATGTACCAGGACTGCATGAAGGACTTCGGCCGCGGCCTCTCCTCGGGCTTCAAGTACCTGGAGTACGAGAAGAAGCACGGCTCCGGCGACTGGCGCCTCTTGGGCGACCTGCTGCCCGAGTCTGTGCGCTTCTTCAAGGAGCTGGTGGGTGCTGACATGCTGCCGCAGCCCTACCTGGACGCCAGCTGCCCCATGCTGCCCACGGCGCTCGTGAGCCTCCCGCGGGCTGGCGCCGGCGCTGGTGGCGCGCAGGGCTCAGCCGCTGCCTCCCGGGGAGCCGGAGGTGGCGGCGGCGGGGGGACCATGCGCAAGAGGAAGGCATCCCCCGAGCCCTCGGACTCGGCCGAGGGGACCCTGAAGCTCAACGACGAGCGGCAGCCGTGGATGGCCAACCAGAGCGAAGCGCTCAAGCTCACCATGTCGGCCGGGGGCTTCGGGGCGGTGCACGGCGGGGGCCCTCCGCCACCGCCGCCGCCCCTCGGGCCTCACTCCAACCGGACCACGCCGCCTGAGTCCGCCCCCCAGAACGGACAGTCCCCCATGGCCGCGCTCATGTCGGTGGCCGACACGCTGGGCAATGCCCACTCGCCCAAGGACGGCAGCTCGGTGCACTCCACCACGTCCACCCGCAGGAACAGCAGCAGCCCCGTGTCGCCAGCCTCGGTGCCGGGCCAGCGCCGCCTGGCCTCCCGCAACGGGGACATGAACCTGCAAGTGGCCCCTCCTCCCCCCAGCGCCCACCCCGCCATGGACCAAGTGCACCCCCAAAACATTCCGGACTCCCCCATGGCCAACAGCGGGCCCCTGTGCTGCACCATTTGCCACGAACGCTTGGAGGACACCCACTTTGTCCAGTGCCCGTCTGTGCCCAGCCACAAGTTCTGCTTCCCCTGTTCCAGAGAGAGCATCAAGGCCCAAGGGGCCACCGGCGAGGTCTACTGCCCCAGCGGAGAGAAATGCCCCCTAGTAGGTTCCAATGTGCCTTGGGCATTCATGCAGGGCGAGATCGCTACCATTTTAGCTGGGGACGTTAAAGTGAAAAAGGAGAGAGACCCTTGAACAGGAAATCCAATCCCTTCAGACTCCTGAAGATGTAGAATTGTGAATATAACAAACTGCAAAAGTTAGTCTTATGTATAGACATTATTTTCGTCGTATGTTTCTATATTTTGAAACAAAGGTATGTACTCTTCTTCATTTGAAGGATAGAGCTGGTTTTTGTTAAACAGAATATAATATTGTTTGGTTACTACATAATACCTGTTCTCATTTCTTTGGCAGTGTGTTGGCTAGGTACAAAGTTAATAGCCCTTAGCGATTACCTGCTGCTGGTGTGTATTTTTGTAAATGTATGCACTTCTCTGAAAGAAGAAGAAAAACGCAAAAAAAAAATCAAAAAAAATTTTTTTTTTTTTTGCCAAGGCCAGTGTTGATGCCTAAAAATTGCTACAAAAAATGGTGACAGCTTATGTTTTACAAGCCCTGAGTGTTAGTCTTTCACTTTATTTCTTTTTTGTTTTTGTTTTTTGTTTGCAAAACGGTGGGGTGGCTGGGGAGGGAGGGAGGGTGTTTTTTGTTGCAAGTTTGTAAGGAAAATGTTTCAGTTTGTTTCTATTGATCTGAACGTTTTTAATCTTCATGTGTTTTTTGTTTTTGCTTTTATTGATGCACGGATGCTTTTGAACAGTAGAGCAAAATGCTGTACATGAAAAACATGCTCTGTTTGTCCTTTATACATTTCTGTAGTTAACAGAACACTGTAATGTGCCTTGGAGCTTAGTAAATTGTAATAAATTCAATTGATATTAATACTTCCTGAGTAGCAAGTTTTGTTTCTCTCAGCGCCCAGGCAGCCCATGCGAGCCACGGTGCCTTCTTAAAAGTCTCAGCTTGCATGGAGAGCCCGCGCTCCGTGACCATAATTGTGGCACTTGTACACACACTTTCACATATATGGAGCAAGATGATGATGTTGCTGGTGTTATCAAACTTATCTGGATCTTGGCACGGCGCCTATTCACATTTCACCTTTAATGTTGCAGTAACAGTTGCTGACTAAGCATTTTCTATTTACTGTTTCTGCATCTCATTTCCTCCTCCCTGCTCCCTCCCTCCCTCCCCCCCGCCCCCCAGCCCTCCAGCTGCAATCAGTGTTTGCAGTGCAGGATGCAGCCATTGCCCCCGCCTTGCAATAAAGCCTGGAATTCGAGATTAACCCCTCTTTTGCCAAAAAAAAAAAAAAGAAAAAGAAAAAAAAAGAAAAAGCATCATGTGGTTAATAATTCTAGATGATTTTAAAAGCGTTTGTTGTAGACTCTTGCTAATGCAGGGATGCAGCTGAGCAGAGCGCAGGAACGGGTCGTGGCGGCTGACAGCGCCTGTGCGCGGGCAGTGGCTTTGGGCTGATGGGCTGAACAGGGAACAGCTCGGGGCTTGTGGTGTGTTTTCAGGTGCAGGAAGCCGCCTTAAAGCACTGCACTGAACTGCATTCCTCCCGGCCAGGGTCCTCTGTGATTCTTTGTGTAATTAACTATCTAGGGCATTTGCATGTGCTGGAGAGGGGGAGCTGTGGAATACCTATTAGGCGATCAACAGGCAGAGCAAATAGGCAGGCCTCACATTGGCTGGAAAAGGCAAACAAACCTAGCGTGAACTTTGTCCTTTGCAGGGAGGCAAAGGGAGGAAAGAGAAAACCCTAAACCCGAACAGCAGCAGGACACACGGCCAGGGCAGCTTGCCTGCTGGAATACAGAGATGTCCTGAATGCAGCAGGGGCACAGGGCATGAGCTCTGGGCTTTATTAAATATTAAGGATCCATGGAAAAAAAAACATACTATGACATGAAGAGGTACTTTTAAAAAGTCTAAATGATGTTTGATGTCTGGTCGCTGGTAATATGGATTTTATTTTTATTTTCTATTTTTGCTTGTACCCCTCGTGGGAAGGAGAGATGAGTGGGGAAGCCTCCCGTGCCTGTGGTGCCCTGGGGGCTCTGCTCGCTCGGGTAGCTGCTCTGTGCCTCGCGTGGGAGCAGGCTCCAGCCTGGAGATTCCTTCTTTGACATCGCTGTGATTTCAGATAACGACCTCGTATTTTGCAATTTTTTTATTCCGCCAAGTGCTACTCAGTGCGTTAACATTTCATAACCTATTGTTCTGATGTAAGGAACTTGAGGGAATAATACACCAAAAAAAAGAGAATATTTTGAGTTAATTATAAGATGCAAACTATACTTTGGAAGGAGGAAGGATTTGTACTGCTCCTACTTCAAATTATTTAAAACATGCACTTCACCACACAGCAATTCTATTTCCAAATGCGGAGATGGCGAGAGGAGGAGGGGAAACTGTGGGTTATTGACTGACAGAGCAAAAAATCCTACACATGGATGAAATTTGACTTCAGCCCTAGTAGACAGAAAAACGATAATCATGTGTGAATTGCAGTTGCCATTAGAATAGAAAACCTACTGGATTTTTAGCAATTAATTATGTCACAGCTGTGAGCATACCCTGATTTATATAACCAGATCTGCTCTTGTAATCTTTAAATCAGACATAAATAGTTAAGAGTTAGAGAGAGCTCAATGTGGTGGATTTCTTTACATGGGGAGCCTCCTCCCAAAGCTGCTGGCAGCCAGGATTTTTAGCACATGAGCAAAGGCAAGGGAAGGGGCAGTGAGAATAACGTGGAAAAAAAATGAAGTAAATTGTAGTACTGCAGTTAATTAAAGTTAACCATAGCTACGGGGCATTTGTTGTATGGAGGTTTTTTGTAGCCATGTGACCTTTTCTTTTACTCTGGCTCATTAGGCAGCCAGTCTGGGCATATTAGCCAGCATTTCTTTGAACCTACTCCATAGGCTTTTCTCTGTTTGAAGATTCCCACAGCTGACAAACAAGCTGTAACCTTTCTGGGGGGAGGAGGAGGAGGAGGAGGAGGAGGAGGAGAGGGGAGCCGCGCGGGCTGTCGCTGACAGAGCTTCCGTCCACTTCTGCATTTTACAGCAGGGCCCCCTGCGCCCATGGCTGCCAGTTATTTAAGGTAAAGCCAAATGTTTGCTTGGATAAACCATGGATGTGAGCTTATTTGCCCAGGTGGTCATCTGTTGTGCTCTCATTCCTCTTGTGAGAGGGAAGTATTTAAACGGTTTATTTTCCCAAGGAGATTTTTTTTTTCCCGTTAGAGTATTCTGGCCATTTCTTTTAATAGCTCTGCAGCCTTATTTTCTAAGAAACGGGCTAGAACACGTGTGTCACTGGATGTTTGTGTTTTCGAGCTTTGGCAGCGCTGTGCGAGTTGGAGAGGGAAGTGTTTGTGAAGACACGACACGTCCATGTGGGGGAAATACTCCCCAGTTGCAGCAAGAGCCTCGAGCTCTCCGGTGCCAACTGGTGTCCTTTAGTGCACTCCTTGTTATCTTTGTCACTTGCGCAGCAGCGCTCTGCATGCAAGCCTGTTCCTCCTGTCCCCTCCCTGCCTGCAATGCCTGAGCTCCAAACTAGTCCAGACTAACATTGTTTTGAAGCTGCAATCTCCCTACACGGGCTGCCTGCCAGCGCAGCTCTGCAAAGCTGCAGCAGCCACTGGAACGGGGCTGTCTTTACTGCTTTATGTTCCTGCGAGATGAGTTTTTCCTCTCCTCGAGGGAGAGGCTTTGTCTCCTCAGAGCTCCTCGCTTCCCAGCTCACTAGGCAGGAGTCGCTTTGCAGCTCCCCCCTTTCTCCAGTTCTTGCCTTTTTTTTTTTTTTTTTTTTTTTTTGTGGTATGCAGCCATTCTCCATTCATAGTGGGGTGGTTTGTGTTGTGCATTAGCAGCCTCTTTCTCTGCCAAAGTGACACATCCTGTAGATCTGCAGCAGAGTACTGAACTGTCACTGTAATGCTGACTCTCGTAAGGTTATTCTTGAAGCAGAACAGCTTCTCCCTTGGCGCTCAGCCATCACAGTACATTACAGCATGCGTTTTCTACCCAAAACACAGCTCTGTACCTACATACTTGCTCTCACAGTCATCCCCTGGAAGGAGCAGAGGGCACGGCTGTACCACCCTGCGTACAAACCAATCCCGCATGCAAACGCACATTTATTTTCCAGCTCTCTAAAATCTGTGCCAAGATGTGGTGATTTCAGTCGCTGCGCTAAAACCTGCGACACAGAGCGGGAGGGGGGCTGCCAATGGCGCCATACGGAGAGAACCGCGGCCGGCTCTTCCTCCTGCTGCGCGTCTTGGAAGAGGGCCTGGGCCAGGGCCCTGCGCACGGCTGCCGGGAGCGGGGCGAGCGCCTCCGTGCCCGCGGGTGCCGCGGCTGCCCGGGAACAGGCTCGCCAAGGCGGGAGGCTGCATGTCGCTGCAGGCTTCCCAGAGCGCTGCCGCTCCCGCCCAGCCGTGCCCGCAGCCACGGGCGAGCGCGCAGCACCGCACAGCCGCCAGGCTCGGTGGGAATGGCAGGGGGAGGCTGCTTGTCACCAGCCTGCCCAGCCTGGCCCAGGCAGTCTGCAACTGGTCGGACCGGCTGTGCTACCCGCAGCTGGGTAGATCCGGGACTGCGCAGGCCGAGCAGCGTGCCCGGCTGGCAGCACGAGCCTCGCTGCACTGCACGGGCCCTGCTGAGGGCAGCTGCAGCCCCCAAAGCGCGGCCCCGAGTGGGGCAGAGCGGAGCGGTGCCCGCGGCCAGGCCGGCACTGCGCAGCCCCGGGGCCTCCCTCGCAGGGCTGCTGGAGGCGGTGGAGCCTCAGGGAGGTGAGGAAGGTCAAGCTGCTTAGGTTTCAGCTGATTTGGCATCCGCTCCCAGCCCTCCCCCCGCAGGCCGGCACGGCCACATGCGTCCGCTCTTGCTGTTCTGACCCTTCGCAAAGGACTCGCGGGGCTGTGAGCTCCCCTCGCCCATGAATCACAACTTATTTTCAGGACTCCCCTCCCTCCCCCTTCCCACCCTGCTCAGGTTTAGCAGCGACCAGGGTGAGGAGGCTGCATTGCCCAGCGCAACGCGAAAAGAAAGAATGCGGGGCCGCGCATTTCTCTGCAGCTGGCGCCGTGCCCCCGGCGGTGGCCCGAGCCGACCCGAGCCGGGCTGGGCCGAACCGGACCGAGCCGGGCCGGGCGGGGCGGGGGGAGCCGCCGGTGCGGCGTGGGAGCCGCCTGGCCCCGGCTCGCAGGGCCATGGGATCCCCGCCTGCCCCCCGCCTCCCTGCCTGCCTTCCTGTGCGCAGCGCCTGGGAGCGGGGACACGAAACGTGTCTGTGCAGCTTCAAGGAGCCGAGCAGAATTCCCCGCTGTCATCAGCCTCCTGCCCTCCCGCGGGCTGCCGGAGGGGAGGGCGCTCCCGGCTCCCATTGTTCCCGGAACCTGCCCGTGGATGCGCACGGAGGCGCGCCGGGAGGGGCGGCGGGAGGGCTTTGTCAGCGGCCAGGATTGCTCCGGGGCTGCGAGCGCCTTCTCAATGGGAAGGAGCCCATGGGAAGGGGAGGGAGCGGCCAGCGCCTGCCCCGCAATAGGGGAAGGGGCGGCGGGCTGGGCGGCACGGCGCTTCCCCTGGCCGGGAGCGGCAGCCTCTGCTCCGCGCGCCGCTGCTGGCAGCGCTGCTCATTCCAGAGCCGTGACTCAGGGCTATCCGCACGCTGGGGAAGGAGCGCGTCACAGGGAACGCGCAGGCAGAGCAGCCATGCTGGGGAATGCGCAGCAGAGCAGCCATGCTGCCCGCCTGGGTGCGCGGCCCTCGCCAGGGCCAGCGGGCACGGGGCTTCTCCCTGAGGGCTGGCCTGAGGCCCAACACTGTTTTTGGCCTTCTTGGAAGCGCGGGCTTTTCGTGCAAAGCTGCTTTGCACGCCCTGATGAAGGGCTGCCCGCAGGAAGCAGGGGAGGCTCGGGCTCGCTGTGGTAGCGTGTCCATTTTCCAGACAGGTAATCTGGAGTATTTCAGCCAAGGTCACGCAGCAAACAGCTTCAGAATGATGGGGGCTGTGGCTGTTGGTTGCTGCCCCAAGTGCTAATCTCCCTGCCCCTGGGACAGAGGCAAGCCGGGGTAATGGCTTGCACGTGGCCGAGTCCAGAAGCGCTTGTGTGTTGCAGGTGTTGGGGAACAACAACTTTCAGTGCCAGGGCGTTCGCCTGTAGCCCGTGTCCCTTGCTGAGCCAGCTCCAAGGCTGGAGGCTGCTGCAGCTCGTGCTGATGCAACACGCGGAGGGCTGGGGTGAAGGAGAGTGCAGAGCTGTGTGTCAGAGGTAGGAGCTCCCCTTTGGCTATGACAGAGAGCACAGCACATTCAAATCAGGGACAGGCCATGCTGCTTTGCGTTGCTCTCCTCAAGACCTATCTGAGGCAATCTCTGTGGTGCACACTGTGGTAACAGGAGATCACAGTTTAGTCCAAGTTTTCAGTGGAACATGCCCAAACTGGCACACAGTTGGGTTAAGGGCAGTGTGCTTTTGTAGGTTTGATTTGTGTCGGAGCTGAGAGCAGAACAGGGAGGGAGGGGGAAGCGTGGCTCTCTGGTCTGCTAATGGAAAACTGGGTTTGTTACAGGCTTATTTAATCTAGGTTGACATGCCAGACGTATGCCCACAGAACCCTTCCTCAATATCTGTAACTCCTGATTATGTTAAAAATGCATTAAAACAGTTGAAAAACTCTCATCTTTGTACAGATTTTTTTTGAGTGTTTTCTTATTATTTGTTTGGCCATGTTGATACGCTCAACTCTGTCATATGTAAAGATAGTTCCTCCCTGCAGAACTCAGACTGCAATGATAAGAAGGACCGGTTGGTGCATCTATCTTACCCCACCTCTTTCAGGGAGAGATTATTCCTTATTTCTTATCAAAAGGAGGCAGTCTTTCCAGAGCTGTACCTTGGTGAGTGTACATACTCATTTTGGCAACCATTTGTTGTGGTTTTGAGTGGCTCTGCCCTCCCTCCCCCTTTGCAGCCAGCTCTCCTCCTGCTCATTCAGCTGTACTTGTTCTCTGGCCTCATTGCGTCATTCCTGCTGGAGGGGAGGCAGGAAGAAATGGAACCATAAGGAATACTATCAGTTATGTGCTCCATGCATATCTAGTCATGTTGTGCTAATAAGGATCTGCAAGGAAGATAGATTCATTAGTCAGCATCCCTGATAGGGTGTCTAGTGTCTTGTATGACAGGTAAATATGAGGAAAATTTGCCCAAATTCTTGTGTTCTTGTGTATCCTTCTCTCCTAATGCCAGAAGAGGCCACAGCATTTCTTGAGAACTGCACATTTGAAGTGAAGAGCAGCTGCTTTCAGCTCTTTGTATGATTAGCTGCAGCTCTGCCTCCCTCTCCAGCGCTCGGATGGTTTGCCTTCTACACTAATGTGCTGCACATATTTTGCAAGTTCAAGCTTGAATCCTCCTCCCAGCAGCAGGTTCTGCCTTTGGAGGAACCCGCCCGGCTCCCCCTTGAAGCTGTGCAATCCCACACTGTGCCTGAGCACGCCCGGGGAGGCAGGTGCAGCCTGGCTGGATCCTCAGCACTGCCTGCAAATAAACACGGTTTAAACAAATTGCACTAATAAGAACATTCAAGCTGCGAGCGATAATCGGGACAGTTTTTGCTCTCCTCTTTGCTGAGGACCTTTCCCATCCCTTTTCCCTCTGGTTTGCAATCCAGAATATATGTCATGATCACGTTGCTATGGGAATTAGTCACAACAGAGCTTGGTTGAACTGCACACTAGCAGGAGCTGTTATATGTAGCACCTTGTTTAAAACAAACACATTAAAGTCACTTAAGCCCACATTTCCTTCCCACAGTTGCAAATAAGAAGCTACATAAAATTAAAGATCATCTTTTTAACATTTTAAGGAGAAAAAAAAAAAAAAAAAAAAAAAGGATGTATGTCTTTCAGCACAAGGTCTGCAAATGCAGTTGTTCTCTTTGTCCTTTCCTCCTCAGTTGTCCAGCAGTTGAATACTCTTCGGGCTTGACCTCCAGCCCAGGAAATAGGACAAGATGCTCAAAGCCTGTGCAGCTCCTTCAAAGATCAGAACCATACAACGAGACCAGAGCAAGGTTGTTTCTCTGATCAAAGCAGGCCCTTAGTGCGCATATCTCAATCTGAGTCTGTGGGAAACATACACTCTCACCTGCTCCACAGTTTCCTCCTCAGATGTGCCCTTTGTAGAGTCACCTGGTTGCTTTCCAGCTCTGTGAGAGCCGACATATGACTTGCTCCGAGCTTTTAAGGGCTCAAGCCCCAGCAGCACACACACAACTACCCTCCAGGTCTTGTCCAAACTAGTTCTGCAGTTTCGTGTGGACCTATCTCATTACCACACAGCCTTCCCAGTGAGGTTCTGTTTCAAGGCTGTCAAGTCTGCATACAGATACACCAACTTTCCTTCAGGCTCGAAGATGACTCGGTCTGGGTAACTCATTCTACTAAGCTCCTTAAGCCTTTTTGGCTGTTTTTCACTAGGGAAGCCTGGCAATGTAGTCACCACACTTCTCTTGATTTTTCTTTTGGGCTGCACTAGAGTTCTCACACCATTTGGGACCACTTGATCTCACTTCAAGCCTCTCCACTCCCCATTCTGGCTGCCTGATTCAGGCAGCTGCTGTGCTGAGCAGAGGCCCCCACCTGCGGCCCGAGCAGCACGGGGCGTAGGTGTGCTCCGGCAAACAGGCCCTCCGTGTGCACAAGTTGGCATGCCAACTCACATTACTAGAAATACCCTGCTCTCGGGGGACCCGCTAAGCTTATGTAGGACTAATAACTCTTGTAAAGCTTTTTAGCAAGCTGCAAGGCTTCTTGCTTTCCTTGTGTGGCTGAATATTCCAGCCTGCTACGAAAGTTCATTCCCTCCACCTCTGTTTCCTCCATCACCACACTTGCACGAGATTGCTCGAAATGGCAATGAGCTTTAAGCTCTAGCAGCAGACCTCACACAGGTTGCTGCAGCTTCTCAGCTCTGGACGTTGCTTGTGACATCTTGCTGTGTAAATGGGCACATTCCCCACGAATGTAATTCAGCCCGAATGGAGTGACCGTTTGCCTCTGGAGCCAGGCCCAGCCTGGCGAGAATAAGAGCCGAATAGCTCAGCCCTCTGTGCTGCCTGGATGCCCTTTACTAGGGAGGTGCTTTGTAGCTGCTCAGTTTTAACCCAGCAGCACTTGGCATTCAGAGATGCAGGCAGACACTTGAGGGTAATTTGCATGAGCACAGGGAACTCAAACCATCTTCTCAAAGAACTAAAAAGCTATCATCTGCTTGAAGTGTCTCCTGGCCATCCAGCAGCAGCCTCGCTCCCCACATGGGTGACACCGCAGGGATGGCTCCTGCCGGGCTGCGAGCTGCAGTTCCCGGTGCTGTTGTTGGTCCCTCCTCTGCGGGAGGAGATCCTGATCCACTGCTGCTGTTTCAGCAACACATAAACAGCAGCATCCATCTTTTCCCTTCGTAGCAGCCAAATCTAACAAGATGCACTGACTTAATGTTTTTGCCATTATCCTGCAAGTACTTGCACCGTTTTTCTCGTAGTGATGCAGTGCATTTGCCCGGCCATGTGCTTCAGCATGTGCCAGCCTCTGGCTTGCTTTCTGCAACCCAGGCAGGGCGACTGGGTCTCCAAGTCCACTCAGACTGCAGTCTGCCCTCCTTTGAGCACGAAGCTGTCAGAACGAGCTCAGGGGAGCTGTTTATTAAGGCAAGATAAACCCCACAAATTCACCTATTTCATTTGCTCCCACTGCTGACTCTTTTCTGCAGTTCCTCTGCTTCCCTCCCTGGCTCTGATAATCTCGCAGAACTGGCTTGCTGCACAGCCCAGGGCCCTTAAAGAGGCAGGTCAGACATACCACTTTGTTCACAAATACCTCAAGGGAGCCTGGTGTATGGTAGAACCATAGTGTCTGCTGCAAAAATAGACGCATTTGTTTTGCCTCTTCATGAGAATTTGTGAGACTGAACTAGGTATGTGTGAAGAACATGAACTGTGAAGGCCTTGAGTGCTATATCGTTGTTTATTTGGAAGTGTGGTAGATGTTGGGATGTTGGGATTAGAATGAAGTACACTTTACTGCTTGGGACAGCAGAACTGCTGTTGTTTTTTACCTCCATAGTTTGAAATATGTGTCCCTTACACTGAACCTTTGCCCTTGACCTCTGTGGTTTTCCAGAGCCTCTTACAAATTCTAGAGTTTATAAAGGTTGTGCTGACTCGCTACAGCAGTTAGTTCCTTCTAAAAATGAAATTGCAGAGGGCGGGAAGGGATGGTTGCTGTCAGGAAAGATCAAGAAATGGAAATGTACCCCTTTTGGGATATGTGTCAGGGAGATCTGGAGACCCTTTGTCTGGAACAGAGCATGAAGTAAGAACAAGTGCCAGAGGCAAAGGCAAGAACTTGGAGAATGTTAATAGGAAAGCAAAGCCATCTTTCAGCAGGCAGAGAAGAAAAAGAGACATGCTGTTATTTATTTATTTATTTATTTTATTTTATTTTTAGGTACATGGGAAGTGCTCAGAAGTCCCTGATAAACCTGGTAGACAGAGACAAAAAGTTGCATGACTTTACAGAGCAGCACAAGTGCTGGAAAAGGAACGAGCATGAGAGTCAGCCAGTAGGTTTTGAGGTTTTGTGGTGAGGAGCCCCTTATAACCAGCTAATGAATGAGAAACAACGAGAAAATTTGCAAAATGAGAGGCAACAGAAAAGCAAAGGCAACAGTGTCACAAGATTACAACACTTAAATGTTCATCTTGTCAAATATCTTGATGCTGTTTATTTTTTTTGTTGTTGTGGCTGTTGTTTTAGCCAGGATTCACGGTGTAGTTAGAGGGCAAAGCACATCTCAGAAATGCCTACAATTTAATTCTTCAAGGAGACAGAACAAAGGGGGATGCTGAGAAATGGGAATGAGCTATATGGGCAGGAAAATGCTCCTCGCAGTAGGACTGCACACTGGTGATAAGTGAACAAGACAGATAATAGCAGGTGAAATTTATGGCAAATGCAGTTATATACATTGTGAGGTAACTAGTTTGCTCAGTATTTTGCCTCATTTTAAATGAAAAGTACCAAAATATTTTGGGGAAGACTAGTTGTCCCTGGACAGGCACCTCTGCCAAATGGGCATCTCGGATCAGCAGCCGGCCCTCGGGAGGCGTGAGGAGGGAAGCCGTGTTGACCGCCGCGGGGAGCTTAGCAAGGACGTGGCCGAGGCCGAAGGTCTGCCTTCATCGCAGCGAGCGCCGCCGGGCTTGGTGGCTCCCTCTTAAAAACAAGAGTTGAAAGAGGCGCAGGGATAAGCCTGTGAGCAAAGCCGGCTCTGCCCCGCAGCGGGACTGCACTCCCTGCTTGTTTATTCCCCAGCGCCAGCACCTTAGTATGCAGGAGGCTGCAGACAAGCAGGACAGGTCTGTGCCTGAGGAGCTCGCCCCGGGAGCAGGACGAGCCCAGCAGAGGCAGCCGAGGCCGGGGAGGCTGTCGGGGCATGTGCCGGGCGGCGAGAGGCCGCCACAGCCCCGGCAGAGGGGAGCCCGGGGCCAAGCAGGACCCAGGGCCCCCGGCAATGCCCCAGTGCACTCACCTTGTGCCGGGCAGGCAGGGAGACCGTCCCGGCGCTGCCAAGCTCGGCCTCTGCCTGCAGCTCTGCCTGGAAAAGCTTCCACGCGCCACGCTCTGCATTTTCACCCTTTTTTTTTTTCCCTCCTCCTACACAAGCAGCTGCCAATTGCATATTTGTATTCATGGAAAAGCAGCTGGGTTGCGCAGACAGGGGAAAAGAAATGAAGGAGTATTTGAACGCAGAAGGAAATTTTGGGAGGTATCCATGTTGTGATGCTTTAAGGTTTGGGCACTCAGGATTTATTTGTGCAAATTAATTTTGAGGCTAAATCTAAATGTAAAAGCAGTGGAATTGCACACTTGAGAAGAGAAAATGCTGTTAGTTACCAAATATGATACCAAAAAAAAAAAAAAAGGAATTAGCCAGCACATCAGTACACCTAGAAATGTTCATCAAATAGACAAATCTTTCTGAGCTGTGAAAAAACTTGGATTATTTCCTAATGCAGCTGCAGATCATTTCTGAACAGAAGAAAATAATATTAGTAGAGTATGTTTTTGTTCCATATTACTTGCTTAGTCCTAGCATCATGTATGCAAATCAGGTAATTTTGTACTTAATTGCCTGATTTGCATGCATAAATGTAAGTTGTACATGTGCAAATGATCTCATTCAGATTTAGTTTATGCCTAAAATGTAGAGAGCCTGGAAACTTGAATCTGTGTAAGCAGGTCTGAATCAGCCATAGTTTTCACTAAAGGATAAGGAAAAACTCGTCACCAGTTTTGAAGGTCAGGTGAAATACAGGTGAGCTGCTCTGGGCAGTTTGCAGCAGCAGGTAACCCTGGAGCTGTGCACTTTTCTTGAGAAATTATCGGTGATGTGAATGCCCAGAGAGAGAAGTAAATAAAAGGGGTCATGTTGCTGTAAATGCCATAAAGAAATCACAGCAAACTGTGTCACTCGCCCAATGGAAAGGGAGAGAATCACTCAAAAAGAAATGGAGGTTTTGAAGTCTTAGGGACTTCCCTTAGCAGGGAAATCTAAGATGAAAAGCATAAAAATACACTACTGAAAGCTGAATGCACTGGATATTCTCCCAGATAATTTAATGGCAATGAAAGGAGTTGGCCTGACAGTTCTCGTGAATGAAGTTATCTGTCCATAGGAGAAGGAGATCATGAGCAGGGGAAATAAAAACCTCATTTGTGCTGCCATGTCATGTGCTTCACCTCTGGTGTGGAAAGAAAGGAAGATCTGGATCTGGGGGATGAGCAGGAAAAGAAAAATTCCGGCTCCAGGGCCTGTGTCACTGTTGGTCTCTCCGAGGAGTTCCCAGTGCTGCCATCAGATGCTCTGTCACTACCGGCTTTCATAATGACGTGGGAAAGCAGGAAGTGTCCGTGAGGAAGCTGAGCACCATCCACCAGCCCAGGAATTATTACCATGGCATCAGCTGCAGTCTAATAAACAGTGGTAGGCTGTTCTCTCCCTATTACTCAGACTCTTCTTTGAGTTTTATTTGCATGCAGATGGGTGACAAATACTTCTAAAATAAGCAGGCGGAGAGATTAGAAGCGACTTGGAGACACACACAGACACACAACTGCAGATTCTCATTTGCGCTAGGATGAAGCACAAGAAGGGTCATAATAAACACAACGTATGCTCTTTCCAAGGCTCCTTTACTCTGGCAAGAGGTATAAAGCAATATGAGTGCAGATTAGAATTTGGCACCAAATCCACTTTAGTCCCTGCAAGGCCAAGTCTGCGCCACACCAGCGTGGCTCAGCTGGCCTGGGCGTGATGTCAGATGATTTGTGACCAGCTCGGCTGCACTAGCAAGGATCTCCAGTGCAGATGTATTTACAGTGGCAACCTGTGCTTGCACTGGAATGGGCTATTGCAGTCAATGGGGGATAAGCTGGAAGAAATCCCGCTTTCTGTAGGGAACCGCAAGCAGGGAGGGAAGGTGAAGCGGGTGGCAGGTCCCTGTTGTGCCGCGTGCGTGGGGGCTGTGCTCTGCGTGGAGCTGCAGGCGAGCGGGCTCCGTGTCCCTCCGTGTCCCTGCTGCACAAGCCCCGTGCCACCGGGCAGGCCTGGCCACCCTCGCAGCGCTTTGCCAGTGGCCCCGCTCCACCGAAACGCTCCCTTGCTTGCTCCTGGGATACGAAAGGGACTTAAGGTAAATAAGGATCCTGTTCACCCTCCGGGTGCCCCGTTGCATGGCACGGAGGGAAGACAGTGCTCGAGCAGCGCGGCGCCTTGCTCCATGCGCGCGGGCCCATCCGAGCCGCACGCGCGGTGCTCGCGGCACAACGAACACACCGAAAGCCAGTGCTGCCTTCCCCGCTCCGGGTGCGAGAGCTAACGTGCAGCCTGTGCTGTACGGGGCACACGATTCATTATTTGACTAAATGCTGCTATTTCTATTCATTTTTATTCCATCACAGAGTAAAAAGGCACTTTCTATTTTCCAGTTTTACAGTAGGAGTGAAAAGCACTGCCTCATAGTTGTGGAGATTGAAGGTTTCTTGTTTTCTTACAGAGTGCATATAGCTTGGGTAATCTTAACTTCCTACTCTCTCCAGCTTCCCGTTTCTCCCCACTTTGGTGTTCATTCCATTCTTAGTATCATTTCTGAGCCTTTCAGCGAGGACATCTTCTACAATTTCGGCAATTACCGGCTGTTGCAATGTAGGGTTTTGTGGTGGGCAGCAGTTCTGCGAAGCTGAACCGAAACCTCGAGGGCATCTCGGCGGCGCGGCGCCCACACGGCGGGCAGCAGGGCGCAGCGGCCGCCCGCCTGGCAGAAATCACACGGGCGGCGAGGGCAGCGAGGCTGCGTGGCGCAGAAGCACCAGGCACTTGGTTCAAAGGGTGCCGTGCACCTTGTTTGCTGAGCTCTGCACAGAGTAAGGCCTTGTGAAACGGGGAGCACCCTCCTAGGACTGGACAAACTCACACCCAAGTCCCAGAAGGAGAAAAGCTTTTGCATTGTTCATCTTTCTGCTCTTACTTGGGAGATTGCATTGTCTCATGATATATTCTTGCAGGCAAGTACGGTGCCTTTATTTTCTTTTTTTCTTCCTTTCGTAATCCCCGGCTGGCAGCTAAAGTGGCCCAACATTTCCATATAACTGATAACAGAAATGATTGCCAAGGAGAGAAACGTTGCTTGAGTACATCTACCCCCATGGATTAAACACAGGTTGCGGCATTGCAATATAATGAAAAGATTGGAAAACACTGATATGCTGGATTAGTTCATGCTTTCTAATAGCTGACTAAATCATTCACTGTTGTGAAAATTATACTGGCAAAACTGAGTTTAGAGAGTTTCTGGTTAATGAGTCCCTATTTTCAGTCAGCCTCCTCCTTACTGTATTCAGTCCATACACTAAAATACTTCCCTTATAAACCAAACCCTCCAGCCTATGTATTTTACTGCCCTGCGATTTGCTGTTGGTTACAGCACAGTGGTTTATTATTTTACCGTGGGCACTGGGGTGTTCGCAGTAGTTTACACAAATGCTGGGGGATTGCGCAGGGTGCAGGACCAGCAACGTTCAGTCCTTATGATTATCAAGCGAGAGCAAATCTGCGAGGTTTTACTGCTAGGTAAACCTAGATTCTGAGTGTGCTGTTGTCACAAAAGATATACAGCTCGGAACACATTTACAGTTGCCATAAACCCTTTGCTAGGAAACCTGGAATCATCTGTATCAGTGGGATGAAGAGAATCGGATCCAATAAGAGGTTAAAACTCAAATCGTAAAAGTCCTGAGGAATTCCAGTGCTATCGCCATACCTTCCCTCCATCTACATATGCACACGTATGCACATGCATTGCCAGTCGTGCCTATACATCCACCAGCTCGCAGAGCGAGGGGGCTGCTCTGCAGTGTGCACGGTACACAGGGTATTTTTGAAGGCAGAACAAGATGACTGTAAATTGACACTTCCACCCACTAATGAAAAAAAGCCAAGAAAACCTCAGTAGAGAATGAGCTTTATAATTAATGCTGAACAATTTTCATTGACAAAGCAAAACGGAGCGAGTGGATGGCTGATTTAAATGCTGAATGATTAATGCAGGGAGAGGCGGCTGAGGAAAGAGACAAATTCGGGAGCAGCTATGGAAATTTATGTATGAGAGAGTCAGCACCATATCCCCATCTCGGTTACACGGTTGTAAATCTGTTGTCTTAATGGGAATATTCAGCTTTTATATTTGCATAGCATAAGTGAAAATAGAATTTAGCCCCGAATGTGTTTGTGATTGCGGATTGGTGTGCCTGAAAGGGAAGGGATGTGTGTGTTTGCATGCGATAAACTGCGGGTACATGAGACTTTCTGCATCTCTCCGTGAGAAAGGTAGAGGACGAGCGGGTGAGCGGCTGGCTACGTGCGTGCCAGTTGTGCGCTTGTCTGACAGGGAGTGGGAGGTGAGAACGTGTTTGTTCCTAGGCTCCCTGCTCGAGTGAAAATGGCTCCTGGAAATGCAGTTTCAGATTAGGGAGCGACGGCTGGAGAGGTGGAGATTTCATTACCTTCCTCTTTGTGTGATGTTTTGGAGCTGGTAATGTAAGAGCCGAGCTATAAATAATCCGGTCACAGCTGTGGTGTCCTGGAGATTTATGGTGCCTGCTAACGCCAGAATCTTTGGGCTGTTTCGCTGCGTAAAGCCAAGCGGGAAGCGAGGGCCCCTCGAGCAGCGCCGCAGCTCAGCCCCCGCCTGCCCCTTCCCGCCTGCCAGGCTGCGCAGGAGGGCGAGGGGAAACTCCGCTTCCCTCTGGCAGCCCCACGGCGGGTTGGCCGCTGCGTTGGTGCCTGGTGCCCGGGCGCAGCGCTGCCGTTGCCTCTGCCTCGAGGCTGCGGCTCCCATGGCCCGCGGGCAGCGCGTGCCGGGGGCCCGGGCGCGCGCGCAGCCGGCCGGGCGCGCAGGCTTTCGAGAAGCACGCGCTGTATTTTTAGCTGCTCCACATTCCCGCATGGCCGCGATACGATGCCGAGGAGTTTATTGCCGTAAGGATGTGCCTAGAATACCAGGCGGCCACAGCAATTTACTGTGCCGCAGAGCCCTGACTCAGTGCTGCTCGGAGCCGCTCCTGCCCTGCTTCCCTGCTGCAAAGGGAGAAAAAATGGTTCCTGGTGGCGCCTCTTGCTGCCGGAGCTGCAGAGACAGCTGCTGTGATTTAGTGAGAAGCCCTGTTGTGGGGAAGGCAGCAGCTCTAGATCAGGCTAAACTGAAGCTACTCTTAGTCTTTCTTTGAATATTAATCTGCATTTTTGTCTAAATAGCAGGAATTCACACACGCTGCATTTCATTAGCGCATTTCCCAAGCATGTCTGCAATAGCCCCGCGAGTGCTCCTTGCAGATGTAGATGTGAAACGCTTCCAAAACGCCAGGGCTGTTTCACAGGTAGTTTCCCAGTGTGGCATCCAGGGAAGGGCGCGGAGAGGCTGCCCGGGGAGCGTGGCCAGTCCTGCCCGCGGGGACAGGAGCAGCCAGCAGCCCTGCAGCGGCAGAGACAGCAATTTGCCAAGGATGCTGCTTGAGCAAACCCCACAAAAAGTGAAAGGAGGTCAGTGGCTCTTCTCTACCACTGGCCCAGGGGCACCTGCAAGTCTGAAATGGTGGCTTCTATCCCCAAATCCACCAAAACCAGTATATTTGCAAAGCAAATCCCTGGACGTAAAAGGTCAGCAGTTGAATTCCTGGCAGTCTAAATCCTCTGAAGTTTAGCTAGCCCCTGAAGCACTAATAAATGCTAAAAGAGGAAAGATGATTTTGTCAAAAAATTTGAGGCACTAACATGAGATAGACCCTAAAGAGCTAGTAGGTGACTCTGGCTCTGGCAGCCTGTGCGCTGCAGCAGGACCCCGCGTATTCTCCTGGGCTTTGGCAGCAGCAGGCACCTCAAGGAATGGGGCTCCCGCCACCACTGGCCCAAGGAGGCTGTAAATAAGCAACCAACCCCCGTGCGGGTGCCCTGTCAGCTCTTCCCAGAGTGCAAACTCTAACCAGGCTCCCTGCTGCCCCCTTGCCGCTGGAAACGTCAGTGGGAACCACACGGGCTGCTGTTTTCCTACTCTGATGAGAGCTTGACTAATATCCTCACATTTGGGGTGAAATCGCAGACCTCACATAGGGATGTCTGTCTCATTGCCGTGTTATCCAGAATCGGAGATGCAGCAACACAGCTGCGATGCTGAGCGTTTGTGTGAAGGGCTGCGTTCCCCGAGGGCTCTGTGAGGGAAGGGCCAGCCCCAGGGAAGCAACGTTTGCCAGCAGGGGCAATACCTTTTTTTGGACATTTTACCCTCGTGGAAAAACAGATGAGTGCTCAGACATACAAGCTCTTCCTTCAAAGCTCCCTCGTTTTTCCAAGCTCAGGCCATCCCAGCTACAAAAATCTAGTGCTACAGTAAATCCTAGAGAGAAAGGCTGCAGTGACAAAGTGTTTCCTTTCCAAAGTGGCCCTGCCGAATGGAAAACGCGCAGAACTTGGAGCGGCTCCGCGTGGCTACGGGACAGGCTGCATTTCAATTCCGTGCCGCTCATTCTAAGCTCTCCTTGAGTCAGAAGCACTCAGAAGTCGTTGCCATCTGCGTCGTATATGGTGAGCCCATTTGGAATTATTTTAGTGGCTCATGGCGCGATTCCCACTCACTTTGTCAATTGGTTTCTTCTCTGGAAAAAAAAAAATAAAGGAAAGAAAAAGGATTCTAAATTCCTGCTTGTTTGCACAGCCAGTGGCTATGAATGGGATACAGAGAATGAGCTGCCCTCTGTGCAGCTGTGAGCGTAGCCAGCCCGGGGCTGAGCCGCGCTGGCAGGCGGCACCACAGGGGAAGCTTGTCCTGCCCTTACCTAGCCCCACGGCAAGCCCCATGTTGAATTCCTGGCCATCTCCAGCTCGGACCAACATCGCAGAGGGAAGAAAGTCCCCTGGCCTGGGAGGCGGTGGGATGATCTGCTTGGCCGCGTGCTCGTGGCCCTGAATGTGGTTGTGCAGAAGGGAACCGCAGGGCGACTTTGCCAAGTGAGTTTTGCTGGTGCAAGAAATCCCCTCCCCGCAGTGGTTTGCTGAAAGCTCCGCGAGGTGTTTCTACTGCCAGTGAAAAACAGAAGGAAAAATTAAGGGTGTCTCTAAGACGTGTAATCTGCAGAAACATGTACGCTTGTGTGTCAGTTATAGGCAAGGAATCCTTCCCTGCTCCGAGGAGTGTGGTGTGTCTGCTTCTGCTCTCTTCCTTGCTGTTCTCTAGGCCCAGGTCCAGGGAGACACATGGAAAACCTGGGATCCTCTGGAGCTGGCATCACTGGTGACCTCACTCACCTACTTGTCATCTCAGCACTTTCAGCATCCGTGTCTCTCCTCCGATTCATTAAGAAAATATTTAACATCCGAAGAAAGGAAGGCGCCCTGTGGCCTCACAGGCCGTCCCGCTGTTCTCCCCACGGCCAGGCCAACAAAAACAGAGTCCTGGAGCACTTGCCTCTGGAGCACACGCTGACAGCCCAGGGGATGCCAGGGTGGTCCTGCCCCCCCGGGAAAGGGGAGAAATGGTCACAAAAGGTGACCAGAATCAGATCATGGTGACCTTCCACAGCTGGGTGCCACAACATGGTGTTGAGAAGGATCTTTGCAAGGTGATTCCCTCAGAAAACAGCCTTGGTTTTCACACAGCTCTGCTCTCATAGGGTGCTGAGGTTAGTGTGGGCTTTCTCCTCAGCTTCCTGGGTTTTTCCTTTCTCAAGTTCTCCTGCCAGCCACACATATCTGGTTTGTTAGCATGAGAGCTGCTCGAGGCCCTTCAGCAGGAATGTTTGCTGAGCCTGCCTTTATATAGAAGCAAATGGAAGTGCAGCCTTTGCGTGAAGGGCGCTGCCGCGCAGGGGAGCACGAGGCCCCGCTGGGTGCCCCGGCCGCGGCGCGGAGCCGCCGCTCCCGCGCTCCCCGGCGCCCATTTGGCGCGGAGCCGCCGCCTTCCCGCTGCTCCTCGCCTGCTGCAGCGGCCTGCATTGGAGCCCACGGCACGGTGCCGAGCTCCGTTTGGGAAGCGGGATTCGCCCTTCCCGTGCCGCCAGGCCCCGTGGCCCTGCCGAGCGAGCGGCCTCCGTGCCGTGCCGCGCTCCCTGCGCCGCTCCGAGGCCCGCAGCGCGGTGGAGGAGGGGCTGCCGAGCGCTGAGTTATGACTTTAATGCCGGCACTTTAATAACTCGCTCCAGCTCCAACCACCAGCTGCAATTTATGGCGAAGCAGGCGCCCGAGCGTTTTTCTTTCTATGAAGACGAAGCAGATCTCTGATTACCCTCCCCTCCCCCAGCCCATTACCTCCCCCCGCTCGCGCCGCTAATGGAAAAATGTTCCGTGTCTGTGTGCTCTTTCCCCGAGCTCTGTTTTCAGGAAATGGTGGCGAGCGAGGAGCGAGCGCGGCGCGCACGGACACGCTTGCACCAGGGATCCTTCTCGCTCCGTTCTCCAGCCCCACAAAACGCCTCACGTTGGTGCAGTCATTCCGCCGCTTTGCCTGAAACCCGGCAAGCTCAGCCAGCAACACGGCAAGTGCCATGATGTGTTTGGAGGGAAAAGGAGCCCTCCCTCCATCCGCCTGAGAGCAGCCGGAGTGTTTTCGCTGCATAGAGCAAACCCTGCTGCTTCATGAAGCCCTCCTTCCCTTAGCAAAGGCGAAAGCCCAAACGCAACCCGCCACGCAAAGCCGCTGAGCCCAGGAGTGAGGAACACGCAAGCCAAACCCAAATTTTAATTCTGTATTTGATGCTTGTGTACAAAAATGAGGGGTGCATTAGAAAAGCAATGCCTAGGTGGGCAGACAGATAGTCTGCCGGTTCTCCTGTTTTAAAGAGCCATCCATTTTCCGGCTAAAAGATGAATTCTTCCTCCCACTCTCCTCCTCTCTCTCCCTTGCTGTGATTTGCATGATCATTTGCTGCATATATCGTGAATTACTGTTTATCTTAGCCCACAGCTTCAAAGACATTTCCCAAATAAATTTCACTGGATCAATAAACTCGGATTCTGTTTTCTTTTCTAAATTGAGGGAAAGGAAAATAATAAGAAAAGGTAAATGTTTTCTTTCTAGCCAATTGGAAGAAAAATTTGAGTTAAACAGATGTGCCCATATTTGAATTCTGAGGTGTTGCACAGAAGCCCAGTGATTCAAAGGTTTTGTATTTTATTTTTTTCTTTCCCTTTCTGAAAGCAAAGAAGTGCATGATTGGAGCTACATCCCTGGAAAACAGCATGTTACTGCTTCGAAACCATTGAAAGAGTCTCCACAGAAGCCATCACCCATCAGTCCTCCTGTTAAATATTTATCAGCAAGGCAAATCCCTCTTAGGTTACAGCCAGGACAGTTTGCAGTGACCTGCCGCTGCTCTTTCAAACACGAGTAGCAAATTCCTTTAAAATGTCCAGCTTCTCCCTCCGCTAGCACAGTGTTTTTCTCTCAAGCTTTGAGATCACAAGATTAATACATAGCATACACAGCAGATTGCTTAGCAAAGAAGTAGCAACATATGGGAGCGTTCAAGTTCCAGAGAGGAAAGTATAAATTGGACGTTTCCATGTGAATTCA
Source organism: Nothoprocta perdicaria (assembly GCF_003342845.1). Taxonomy (NCBI): domain Eukaryota; kingdom Metazoa; phylum Chordata; class Aves; order Tinamiformes; family Tinamidae; genus Nothoprocta; species Nothoprocta perdicaria. Next base: position 216,455 of record NW_020455788.1, on the reverse strand, counting down.
ATCCGCATCTGGCTGCCTGGGTTTGGAAAGGACTGGCCTCGGCCTTCACCGGGATGACAGCATTGCCTTGAGTGCTCTGAGATGCACCTGCACCGCGCACTCAGCCACGCAGGGATTTTGTTCAGGTGTGATGAGTTGTCTTTGTGCAATTGAATTTCTCTCTCCTGACTATAGAGGGGGCCTACACCGGATTCCTGAATTTTAGAGGGTTTTTGGAGTTAGGGGAAATGACGCTTTGCTCAAACAGTCAACCACAGCTCCTTGGCTCATGCCTTTAGCTTCCTGAATTCCCAGGCGATCTCCCCTCCGTGTTTTAGCCAGGCCTAGGGCTGCTCCTTTTCTCAGAACTAATGAGACGAGAGGCAGCCAGTCCAGTGAAACCATTGGCATTTTACAACCATATTAAAAGCATTTGTGTTTGTGTTTTTCAAACAATGCCCTGAATATGCCTAAGCCTTCATAGACCTTAAAGCATCCTCTCCAGCCATGATCATTAAAAAAAAAAAAAACTTGCAGTTTGAAGTGTTATGGAAGCATGATGAAAAGCATCCGTACAGTTTATGATATGAGTGTTGGGAGTCCACGTGCATGTTAAAAGTAGGCTGCTCTAACCCATGCTTGGTGTCTGTAGAACCTCGTTCAGGTATTGCCCAGGACAGAAAGGTTTCCCTGGGCCCTTGAGAGCTGCCCCTGGCTTGCCGGGCGCCAGCCGCCTGATCCTGCTGGCTGGTCCAGAGCGGCCATGGAAGAGCCTCAATGGGCTCCGGGTTCAGGGAGATGTCCTATAGCCACAAATCGAACGGGATTATTAATGGCAGGTATGGCATGAATACAGGTACGCTTCGTGGTAGTGTAGTTCATCCTGAAGGCTCCTCTGATTTTGCTATATTTCTTTTTTCTTTTCTTTTTTTTTTCTTTTTGAACCAGCGCTTTGATTAAAAATGCCTTGCTCGCAGCTCACAATGCCTTTTAAATGGCTCTGCAAAGCCCTCTCGCGGTTCCCAGCTCACATCAGAAGCGAGAGCTGGAAGTGTTTCACTGCAGAATAAACATATGGGCTGTAAATCCTGTGATTCAGAAGATTCGCTGCAATATTCCCCTCTGCTGTTGCCATAGGTAACCGCGCTCTGCAAAACACCATTTACCCTGGAATGCAAGGAGACATGGAGCTCAGCAAGGGCACTCCGGTTAACCCTTTCCTGGCAAAAACATCTCTGGTGTTTCCAGCAGGAACCGAGCTGCACCTCAGTGCCCGGCGTGCGCATTCACATCCACATAAAGCCACCCCACATAAAGCCACCCCACGTAAACTGGCCAAGCTGCCGAACCACGTGTGGGGACCCCACGCACCCACACCCTGCTCTGGAGCCAGGCAGGCATCGGCCCTGTCCGGGTGCTGGGTGCCAGGGCCTGCTGACTTTTGGGAGCAACATGGGCTCCCCTCAGTCCCGAGGGATGGTTTAAACACCTTTCTCTGCTCTGCAGGCCAGATCCAGGGCTAGAGAGGCAGGATTTGTTGAATTACTTTTTGTTAACAGGGAGGACCTGAGAGGGGCAGGCTTTTGATTTCTCGGTCACCACAGCTCTCTCTGCCCCTCAACGGGGATCACTAGGGCTAAGGAGGTGTTGCCCATGGCACAGAATGGAGACTTATCACGTCCTAGATTGGCTGTAAAGCTGACATTGCTGCTTCCTGCCCTGCATTGCTCTGCAGCTAAGGCTCTCTTGCCACCTCCTAACGGCCTGTCTTCTGCTCCGGCACCCGAGGCACTGGATGTGGATGGGCAATAGGTGCCTTCATGGGCTGTGTCTGGTATCTGGAGAGACCGGTTGTGGATTCTGTGCCTCAGCCAGAGGATGTGCAGCCTGGTGGCACCTTGTGCTCGGAGGCAGACGTCTCAGGCCCTAGTGCTGCAGTCCCTCCTATGTCATGTCCAATCAGTCATGTGCCCTGGAGCTGTGTCTTGTACTGCAGAAGACACCTGGAAGGCTCTGCATTCCTTGTTAGCATCCAAAACAAAACCATGCTGAAGGCACACATAGGTCACCGACGTTTGCACATCCATGCAAATGTCTCATGAGAGCACCTGACATACACACTGCAGAGAAGCATTTGTGTCACCAAATTGTGCCTTACACAGAACACGCTGCATAAGCATTGAATATATGTTGCTTAGGAGCACAGGGGCCGGAAGCGGCTCCAGGTTTGCGTTTTTATTCCTCAGATTCTGATCGAGTGGGGAGCTAAGGTGGCTCCCAGCAGAGCTGGAGGAGCTGGGTGATGTGCTAGACCCCAGCAGTGCCTGCTGCCGCGGTGCCAGCGGCAGCGCTGCCGTGTGCTCTGCCCCTGCTCCTCTTCCCACATGGAGCCGAGGAGTGCGTGCAGGGAGCAAATGCATAGACCTGTGTTGAGGCCGTGGTTAATTCACAGTGCAGAGGAGCTGCAGATGACACTGAGGATCTGCCTCATTTCCCATTTTCGTGACTCCTGTTATGAGATAAAATGCTGTATTTCAAGCCGTTCTTGTCTTCCTCCTCATACACCCCTCTGCTGTTCAACACACACACACATACACACAGCCAAATCGTTACGTCTTTTACAACAGAATATCGCACAAGGGACACCTGCAGATAGGTTAGAAAGCAAAGTTCTACTTCAAAGACTTAACGGTGTCAAGTCCTCATGCAACAGAGCTCTGAGTGGAATGCAGGAGAATCAGGAAATTTGGTTTGTAAAAGATCTTGCAATGGTTGGGAAGCACAGCCTGTGTGTGGACAAGTCCGTTTTGAGACTGCTCTAATCCCTGGTCAAAACGGGTGAGTGAAGGAGAGGTCAGTGTCCTCTGTGGGATTCGCTGGCATTGCTGGGCAAGGGGAGTTCATCCTGCCCTGTTAGCTGAATGGTGAGCAAGTGGTATTTGAGTATCTTTTAATGCTGCCAGAAACATAAAGGAATAAAGAAGAGAAAGTGACCCCAAATCGTTAGGGAACTGCTGCATATAGAACAGCGCAAGTACAGAATCCCGTTGTTCCTGCAAAATCTGTTTTCTTTTTCTATGCCACCTTTTGAAAAATAGTCAAGAAAGGGATTGATATGCAAGGAAAAGGGACCCATAAAGATTCCCAATAACTACTGCATGGGTGTTACGGATTCAAGGTCTGTGGCTTGCTGCATTATCAGCGTGGACTGAGGAGCTGAGCTCTCACAGGGTCTGTAAAGCCTGGAGCAGGGCATGGCTGCAGAGCGCCGGTCCGACGTGCTTGGATTTGTCACGGCTGCTAGATGAACCCTTGAGCTGTGCTGGCTGCCCTGCCCCTCTGCCACGGCCAGCAGCGCTCCCCTGCCCACCACCGGGCTCCCGTCTTGGCTCTGCTGATGCCCGGGGGTCAGTGGGCTCTGCGGCCAGGCAGGGCTGTCCCTGGCACATGGGAGCCGTGGGGCTGTGCGGTCGGGGCAGGGCCGGCCGGCAGCGCGGTGCCCGCCAGGCGGGCGCAGCCCAGGCTTGGTGTCCGCACGGAGCTGCTCTGTGCCCCTGCCTGCAGCTTTGCGAGCCGCTGCACCCTGCAGATGCAGGGGTTAAAGCCTGGCCCTGGCTCTGCCCAGCTGCCTTGAGACAAGGGTTTCGAGATGTCAAGGATGCTATAGGTCCTAAATTTACTTAGGTTTGAGTCCTTATAGCAGAAGGTTTGTGTCCTTGTGCACGCTTATCTGTATCTTTGTGTGATAAATGCCAAGGATTTCTCTTGGGGCTTGTGTTTTTCTGTAGCTGAGGAGACGCACTACCAGGCAATTAACCTTCTCCTGCAACAGCTGATACAATTTATTTCTTTTGGAAAGGAAATCTCAGAGCCTAAACAGGCCTAAAGCAATTTTGTTTGACGGCTGTGTTGGCTGAGTGTGCAGAAACACTGACAAAGAAGAGCCTGTGGAAAAGGCCCCTAGCGCCGAGCCGGGCAGGAAGGGGTTAGCGGCTGCACAGCTTTCCCTGTCTGCAGCTCCAGGCGAAAGGCAGAGAGACAGTGATGTCAGCACTACCTCCATCGCCCAGGGCCCCTTGCCTGACAATGTGGGCAATCCAACACATTCCCATCTGCCACAACAAGAGCATTCATGCTCCTATTTCCTGACCTCTTTGGATTAAAACATGTGGAGTTAAATATACATCCAGCCTGATGCTCATGCACTTGCGTTGCACCAGAAATAGACTTATGGGAAACTGTCTGCCGCTTTTGCCACCCAACACTCAGGATCTCTGTCAGCATTGCCATTGAGAAAAGCACATGCTGGGAGAACGAACGGCCACGCACGCAGAGCTAAGATACAGTTGTGTGCGTTGCAAGCCTGCAGCAATCAGCACACGGTCAGCAAGGGCAGGGGAAGGAAAGCTTAAATGGCAAATGAAGGTGAGGCTGGTAGCCTTTGAGCTCCGGGGTGCTCTCGCTGAGCACTTTCCAGAGGTGCGTGTGGGAGCTCCCGGAGCAGGGGCCTCGGCCGGGCTGCCCGTGTGCCCAGGGCACCGTCCCGCGCGGCCCGGCCGCCACGGCGAGCGCGTCGCCGGCAGCAGCACCTTTCTGCTCCGTTGATGCTGAAGAGCAATCGGGAGCACAAGACACCACTACTAGAAGGATTTCACTGCTGCTTTTATTCCCAGGGCCTGTGGGAGCTCTGGTGCATGCACAAGTGTATCGTGCTGTTTCTGATCTATGTGCACTGGGGCTGTGGCTCTATGCCCACATGTAGCTGTGTGTCTTCATATTTATCTGTCATCCCGTGCCTGTGTTGCGCAGGCTTTTTCCTTTTAAGTGCATGCACTGTGTTTCTTTCTGTGAGCGCCCCATCCTCCTTCCCCATGCTCTAAGGGAGAAGGAAATGTAAGGGGAGCTCACGTTTCATCTATGTCTTGCTCAGCAAGGGCCTTCACGATTCACAAATATGAATGAGGAAGAAAATGCAAACACTTCTTTTTCTTCCTCTCTGTTGTCTACAGCCTTCTCTGGTCTTCTCTTCCTAGACATTTCTTTCCTTTTCCCCATCTTGCCTCCCACAGGATTGTAAACTGTGAACCTCCAATAAAAAATGTCTAAAATGTAATCCAGCCTGCCTATATGTAGTCAGCCCCTTTTGCACACTGTGATTCTTGCATAATCTTCTCTTTCTTTTTTTTTTTTTTTTTTTTTCTTTTAAACACATAGCAGGCCCCAACACCGTAAATTACTGCAGACAGTCTGGGTTAGTGGCTCCCCTTCATTTCGCCCCTGCCTATAGCACTGAAAATTTCAGACAGCAAAACACAGGAAGACAAAAATAGCTCCCCCCTCTCCCCCTTAAAAAATGCAGCTATAGTTCCCCTATGGCTCATAAGGGTCTGGGAAGGTTTAGCTGGCAAAATCCTAATCAGGTGCTTGAAAGGGTGAGGCCAAATGGTTAATGTAGGATAAAAACTGCAAACCTCTTAATTCCCTTAGTGTTTGGCTTAACCTTGCCTCGACTCTGAAGCGATGGCAGTAAGTAAGGATGAGCTTGTATTAGAAAGAGGCTTCTCTCGTTCTGCCCAGCCCTTGCGGTGCCGGTTCCAACATCGCGGGGCAGCAGCGGGGCAGCCCTTCTCTATCCCTTGCTGTCGGCGGAGGGTCGGAACTGCCTCGCTTTGCAATTGGTGTCATCAAGATCAAGATTTCATCCCTCCTGAAAGCTTCTGCCCCTCTTTATTTGTGGTAAGGTGGATTTCTGCCATGCTCTGCTGTGCGATCATTCCCCCATGAAACACAGAATATTGAAAAACAGTCAGGAAAAGAAGAACCAGGCTGCAGCGAGGATGACATTTCACTAGTGGCACCCTGAGGAAGCTGTCCCTCGTTGTCAGCCACTTTAAATGAGGCATATAGACAAGCCAAAGTGGTAATAAACGTCACGTCTGCCATCCAGATAGCTCAGAGCATATAATAAGCTGCAATTAAATCATTAAACTTAAAAAGGTGTGTGCAGACTGATGTTCAACACGCAAGAAATCTCCAGTGCTTTTTCCTTCCTGGTACCTGAATAGCCACGGGTATATCTGCTTTCAAGTAGTCACTTCACACTGTTCTGTAATTTCCCCGTTGGTGACACTGGGGGTTAATAACGCTTCGGCAGCGCAGTGCCTCTCACAGAGTTGTTTTGAAGGAAATGGAGGCTCTTTTTGAAGCAGCCTCGGTGGGAAGACTCATTTGGTAGGAATCTGCCTGCCTGCTTGAGGTTCTTCAGGAGCTCAGCAGAGAAGCGTGTTCAGCGTGAGGTCAGCTCCGAGCTGCCCAGCCCCGTGGGGGGTCTCTGAGCACCTGGTGAATCCTGATGGTGGACACAAGAGCCCTGAATGGATTTTAGGGAGCCTGAAAGCAGCCTTAGGGCTGCTCAACCTCGGAAGGGTGTTAGGTTTGCAGTTTTGGATGAGACATGGGCATCTTGTTCACGATCCATTTTTGGTGCTTAATGAATCTCCACTTTTGTTGCTTGTCCCAACTTCACGCATCTAAAGAAGTAGATGAGAACAGGCTCTATGTCCTGACACCAAGTCACAGGCGACGATCATCAGAGCAGGCACCGGAGAGGTGCGGAATATACCCCCAGACGTGCCCGCTTTGGTTAGGAGCATTATGTTACCAGAGAGATGGAGCTTTTGTTTTTCAGAAGGCATCAAGAGGTTTCTCTGAGGTTTATGGCCACCGAGTCACCTCATGTAGCTCTCGTGCCGGGTGCTCAGGCAGCCTTGCGAGAAACGCTCAGCAGCAGTTTGGGGTGAGGGTAGAGGCATGGAGGCAACCTGCGGGCCACATTCCCCAAGCAGCATCTTCTTCCTGGAGTATATGTGCTCCCATTCCCAAAGGAGCCGCGCCGTGAGAGCCGGGGCCGTGCTGAGCAAGTGCAAGGGCTCCTTTACGGCGAGGATAAGCCCCGTGGCAGCTGAGGCCGAGCTGCTGAGGTGCTCCGTGCGCTCCGGTGCCAGGCAGTAGTGGCTGCTGCTTAGGAGATGGATTTATTAAGATTATTAGTAAGTGTTATTTGGAGGTGACTGAAACGCTGGGTGAACTCCAGGGGATTAGCTTTCCAAAGATAGCAAATGCGAAAAAAAAAAAATAGCAACCCCAAACAAACAAGCCACGGGTACCAGTTGTGTTTGTTTAATAACGTCTCTGCTCAGGATTAGCTCACAAGCATTTGCTTGTGTGGCTGGCAGGGGGCTGGGAGAGGGAAGGAGGAACCATCTTAGCACGTAATTCCCCAAGCAGAAGCAAAGCCGCCGCGCGCTGTCGGGCCCAGTTTGCTGAGTAGGTGACAAGCTGCTCTGGGCAGGGCAGGCCGGGGAGGAATCACCTCTTCCTGGATTGCGATGGATTTAGAGAGCCCAGCACGGGGTGAGCGTGGGGCAGAAATAGCCGGCGCGGGGCAGGCGCTGCCGGGGGGCGAGCTGTGCCCTGGAAGGGCGCGGGAGGCTTAGGCAGGGTGCCCCGTGGGCCCGCGCATGCAGGCGCCCGCGGCACGGAGCAGCAACCAAAATAGTCTTCCGCTGTTCCCTAGCAAGTCCATAAGAGGATCTCCGCGGGCTTGTAAACATCAAGTCACCAGATGGCGGCCCCGCAAGGCCATCGCCGTGGGTCGTACCCGGTGTTGCTGGCTCCAGCTGGGGAGCCTGCGGCGCTGGGAGGTTATCCCAGGTTGCACAGAGAGGCGGTAGATGTGCACGAGGAAAGGCAGGAGGGGCGAAAGGGACGGGAGGAAAAAGACGTCCTTCTAGAGGAGCTTGGATAAAACTGAGTGGAGGGGAGAGGGGCTCAAGGGACCAGTGTAACCCACCTTCTAATGCTGCTTTGGTGCCCAGATACCATTCCTGGTAGCTGATACCGATCCTGGCCGAGTGCCCTCCGAACGCTGCTCGTGTGTGGCCGGGGCCAAGCCTGCAGCGCGGCTCCGGGGCTGCCCCAGGACGGGGCTGTGTAACAGCTTCACACTGACCCCCAGCCTGCCCCAGGGCTGCCTGGCCAAAAGCACCCGAAGGAGAAACACCTTGCGTTGCCCTGGCTCGTTGGGCCCCTTTGGGAAGCAGCAGGGGAGACTCGAGGATTCTCTGCTCAGGTCAGGAAAAGGAGAGCAGAAACTCGTGCAAAGGGAAGGGCCCCCTAAGACCTTGTGTCCAGGCAGTTTCCCGGGAATTGCTTGTATGCTGAGGTGGCAGGCTGCTTTCTTCTCTCCCTAGCTTGCAGAAATTGCACTCTTTAATTTTCCCTCTTTCAGAAAAGTCCCTTATGCAGAGCTGGGGCCTGGTTTCCTATTGCCTGTACTTCCCAAGGCTTTCCCGGAAACGGCCGCAGAAGCCGAGCTCCTTGATTTGCAGACAGGAAAGGCCTTTAATCTCAGTCTTGGGGCAGAATGAGGACTCTATAGTTTAGCAACTCCCTATATAGGCAGCAACAACCTATTAGCAGCAACCTATATAGGTTAGCAAGTCCCCAGCCAAGGGTAGGCACAAGGAGCTACTTAGCCCTTTTGGGATAAGCTGTAGTAAGTGCAGATGGGAGGAGGAGAAGCCTGCAGCTCTCGCAAGTGGAGGAAAAGGGGTGGGAATCCTGTGATGCAGGTTTATCCTGAGTGGACAGAACTGTCTGGTAACCTGTCTGCTTAATCCCATGCAGAGACTGAAAGATCTGTCAGCAGTAACTAAAATAAGAGCTAGGTGGGTGGCATAGAGCCCTGGATGCAAACTAGCCAGCTTTTAGAGTAGATGGTGCTAAAATGCTTGTTACTGGAATCCTTGATTCCTCTTAAAAAGAAAGCTGAGAGAATATTGGACTAGGATGGAGAGCAAAGGGGAGAAAAGGGCAAGAAAAAAAAAGACAGGGAGGAGGGATTTTCAGGGTCATGTCCTCATCTCTGTCTGCTGGGCTCCAACTTTCTGATAGCAATCATAATTTCCACCTGAGAAGCTGATGGTTGAAGAAGCTATTTTCTGTCATAGATAAATGAAAGGACCCACATTAAAGAAGCAAAGCTTTCCTTCCCTGAGAGCTCCTCCTGCACTGGAGAAACATTGTTAGGAGAGCAGGAAAAAGTTTGGCAGCAGGGGTAAAACACTGTGGGGGGCTGGTTGTCTCTACCCCTTGGCCTGCAGAGGCTTTCAACCTGGAAGCTGGTCAAGCAGGTGCGGGTTGCAGTGCAGTGGTGACGGGCACAGCGGCCAATGTTACAGCAGCGTTTGTCCCTGTGTCACTGTGCGTCACGGTTATCACGACATCTCCAGGAAGAATCGAGCCCTTTCCGTGGGATTCGTTTGGCCGCTCTCACTTCCCTCGGAGCACAGGGTGGCAAAAGCAGCGCCGTGACTGGTGACAGCAACGGTGGTTCAAGGCCACCTCTGCCCTTGCCCTTAATTCATGCACAGAGCACAGTCAAGACTAATGGTCTGTCTTTCTCTGTGATAAATATTCACTTTTATGGGCCCACAGCCTTGAGTCCCGTTTAACATGAAGTAATTTTCTGTAACAATTCAGATCCCCAAATCATCATTCCTCTCCATCTGATATTTTTTAGTGTTTGGTATAATGCCTAAAATGGAGAGACTGCAGTGAACTGGACAAGACAGTTAATAAAAGAGATGTCTGGAAAATGAGAAAGTTTTTATCTCCCCAAAAGTCTTGCAGTGATTTGTTGGAAGATCCTATTTCAAAATGGCTTTAGCTCAGAAGTGCCACATTTGTCTGATTTGTCCTCAATGGAAATTAGTGCCTCTCAGTATTTTTATGAGGCTGAATGATTATTTTTTGAGTTATTCATTATGGACTTCCGAATCTCTCTGGAGTCCCTGCGCTCTTTATGAGCCATATAAACGTATGCAGACTCACTAGCATAGTTGAGAAATTCCCAGGGGAAGAGAGATTTGGAACTACACTGGAATGGACAGAAAAATAGCTGGAGAATGTAAACTTAAGTCCTGGAATAAAAGCAAGTTCTTTAAGAGCCTAATAACTACCTGAACTACTGCAAGTTAGGAACAGAGTGGTGCGTACTGAGGAAGTTTAGAAGGAAGCACAGGTCTGTCCTGCAAAGTTTTCTTTTGCGTCAGGTTCGAAGGGTGTTAAGTCATTGGGAGAGACCTGAAAGGTTTGTTTCCCAAAGCATCCTCATAGCCATGATCCTGGTGGGAAAATGCCTGCCCTCCTCAGAGGACATGCTCATGTCGGTCCCCTCGGGCGCGCTCCAAAGAACAGCCATTTGTTCAAAGCAGCCACTTCACGGCCAATAGGGCATACAGGTCAAGCAGATTTCATGAAAAAAAGGCTAAAATCTTTACTTTTGAGAAAAAAATGCGAAACAAAGAATGTAAGAAAAGGTGCAGACCGGAATTGCATGTACTGTATTTACTCTCTAGGTCTCCTAATAAACACCATTGGGATATCCAGCCTGGTTAGAAAAATGCAGCACAGCAAAGCTCTTCCTTGTATAGAGGCAATTATATAAGTGCCACCTCCTGATTGGGAAACTGTCTAAAACTTACCGGAATCCATATGTCTTATAGGATCCAGGTTATTTTCCAACCTGGAAGCATAATAGTCTGCATAATAAATTGAATGGGCCAGAGCCAGAGCCAGCTAAATAATGGAAATGCATTTGTGATTATTTATTCAGTGAAAATATTGCCAAAATTCACAATATTCCTGATAATGACTTATTTAACGGGCTCCAGACAAGCTCCGAGAGAGTGCCAGCCGCGCTCCTGTGCCGAGACGGGTGCCGTGCGCACGGACGCGGGCCCGGGCAGCCTCTGGCTGTGCTGCTCTCGCCCGAGTTCGGAGGCTCCGGTGCAGCTCCGGAGTCGCGGATGCAGGTGGAGCTGGGCATAGCTGTGCCCATACCAGCAATGATGGATATTGCTGTGTGTATGGAATCAGTGCCCAGAACACAGGTGGCTGAGGCTGGAAGGCACCCCTGGAGATCACATAGTCCAGCCCCCTGCTCAAGGGCAGCACAGGGGCTACCAGTCCGTGGGTGAGAGTGTGTGTGCTGCGCGTGCCCTCAGGACTCATGCACAGGCACTTCGGAGCGCCGCAGGCACAGGGCGGCACGCGGGGGGCATTGGCTGCCCCACTGGGAGCACCCTTCTGCACGTACAGTATAGCCTATGGGGAGCTCCACGTGACTCTGGCTTCTTTCTCCTGAGTTTTCCTTTGTTTTGCAGTAACCCTTTCCCCAAGCCCAAGTTCAGCTCCCCGGTAAGCTGGCAGCCGCCAGCCGTGCCAGCCGCCAGCGCTGCGGGGCCGGGGGACAGCGCGAGCGCAGGCGCGCGCGGCACCGCCACTGTTGGGGGGCACCGGCCGGCGCGTTGGGGCGCGCAGGGGGCAGGTGCCGTGGCTCCCACCCATGCGTGTCATCCACGGGACACCAGCACCCTTCGCTGCCTCTGGCTGGGGCGCCTGGGCCTGGGCGCGCACACAGCTGCTGCTGAGGCGAGGAACAGAGCCGGCGCCAGGTGCGGAAGCCCTGCATATTTCAGGCACATTGAGGGACATTTGTTGCAGACAGAGCTGCTTGTTGAGCTCGTCCTTACTCCATGCAGCGCGCGCTATCTGGGTCAGCCCTCTCCCCTCGTCTCCGTGCTGCTCCCAGCCCACACCGCGTGTCCCCCCCTCCCTCCCCAGCACTGTTCCTCCCATTAGGGCCACAGGGGAGGCCCTGGCGAGCGGAGCCCTGAGTCACTGCTGAAGCCAAGGTCAAGCCCGGGGCAGGAATTGTCCGCAAATGCAGACACAGGCGAAGGGAAGGGAGGAACAATAAGAGCCATTTACTTCCCCATGCACTTGAGCGCCGGCGAGAAGCTGTCCCCCCAGAATGCTGAGTCAGCAGCGGCTGACAAATTAGTCAACAGGATGGCTGGGCCTCAGCTCCTGGCAATTAGCAGCGACAGGGCTTTGTGTGCGCCTCCGTGTTTGCCCATTAGCTGCGGCTTGCACGCCTGCGGAGGTAGGAGGGCCTCGGGAAGGAAATGGCTTGCTTTGACTTCACAAACACATGGAATTTGCATTCCCAAGGTCGCACAGCAGTCATTCGGCTTCCTGTTTCAGCATCTTTGCAGGCTGGAGCTGTTATGAATAAAGTATGCGAGAGCCTCTTAGGAGGGCGGCGCATCGGCGCAGCTGGAGGAGGGGAGAGCCAGGGCTGCCTAGCATGGAGGGCGGCTCTGCTCTGTGCACTAACAGCAGCACAAACCCAGGCAGCATTCCCAACGCCAGGAGCTGCCGGTGGGCGTGGTAGTGCTCATCCCGATATTCCAAAGCTGAGTGAGAAGGGTGCTGCGGATCCAGGTTGAGTGGACTTTGGTGGAGTTCAAAGTGATGAAATGGTGGGTGGGGATGAAGGGAGATCAGGACTGGCATGAAAGGGGATTCGGTAGGTCAAGAGTTCAGTGTCTTGTCAAAGCTCTTTGGGAAGCCGAGGGCTAAAAGGTAGAGCTGCAGGTCAGGATTAAGCTGAAGCTCGGGGCTGAACTCTGTCCCGCGCGGCAGAGGTCAGTGCCTGCGGAGCAGGTTGTGGGGTCGTGGCCTCGGTCCTGAACAATGGCACTTCCCGGCTCCCGCTAGCGGAGCTGCCAGCGCTTTGTTGCTGAGGTTCTCTGAACCTCCTCTTGCCTTCCCAGGCTTCGATGCCTGGCACCGGCTCGCTCAGACAGGGTGGGATTTGGGAATGGAGGCCGTGGAAGAGAGGTCAAGTGCAACAGCTTTTCTAGCCTCCCTTCATCTACTGCATATCCTGGTCCCTGGAAAGTCAGGCCCTGCCTTGTTGTCACCCTCATCCCATGAGCTGGTCCCGCTATGATTTAGCTGAATCTCAGCTGTGACGCCAGCTCTGCCAGGCCTGGCTTTGCGCCATGACACAGCGTGGGCTCTGTTCTGTGTGCCCTGAATGCAGCTGCAGTGCCGAGCTTCCCATCGTGCTGCTGCGAGCCTAGCAGCGAGGCAACAAACCTACTCAAGCTTTTAAAGAGGGGGTAGGTTAATGGAGGTGAAAATCGGTCACTGCTTTATTTTCCAAGTTTGTTAGGCTTGCTGTAAATTGTAACTCGCGGTCTGTAAAGCTTCGCTGTGTGCAGAGATCAGCAGAGACGCAGGCATCCACACTCCTTTACGCCATGCTGAACTTGAGGCAGCTTAATCCTGTTTCATTAAGGGTCAGGCTGCCTCCAACTCCCATTTACCAAAGGACGGGAGAAGGCACCAGGGTGCTGCAGCTCACACACAGGAGCTAGCGGTTCCGCAGTGACCTGGCCCTCTCTTCAATGCCTCCCGTTTTCTGCTTGGCGATAGTCAGATTTAGGGCAGTTTTACTCATCTCTTTGGTGCCTCACGGCATTTTTCCAAAATACCAGCTGGCATTTGTCTGCATCATTAGGTGTCTGAATTGCGTTTGGGTCTGGCCTCTCTTGCTCCACGCTTCGCTTCCGTCTATAGAAGGTGTAGCCGGAGCTGCGCTCGTGGCTGCGCAGGCTCTGCGGCGGAGCCCCGTGTCCCGCACGGAGCGGGGCTGCCCGGAGCCCCCCGCTCCGCTTGGCTCCCGTGGAGACACACAGCCGCTCCGCCGGTCCCGGCGCCGCCTTCCTGGCCTGCCTGGGCTTTGAAAGGGTAATCTGTGAATTACGCTGCTCAGCCTATGCAGAGTAATTCCAGGTCATCCGGGATTCAGATTATTACAAATGCAAGGAAATAGTGAATGGCGAATGGCTTGGATTTGCATTTTTGCAATGCCAAGAAGCTTCACAAAGATCTTGCTGCTGTTATCTTAAACCTTTTGGAAAAAAAAAACAGGGCCACCTGACCCTGTCACCACACACGTTTTGATGGGAGGACGGAATCGAAGGCCATGAGGCCATACTCCCAGGACATGCCGCTAGCTGAATTCCTGGCAGCGGATTCAGGAGAAGGCTGTTCATCTTGGCACAGCATTTGGCCCTGGAGCCAATTCCACCTTTGTGAGAGAAGTAGCCCAGTTTCCCGTTGAGCGCTCTCAGCAGCACGGCTGGAGCAAGATCCCGTGGCTGCAGTGTCTGAGAGCCGCTGAGGGGGCACCTTAGCCAGGGATCATAAAGGGTGCTGAGGTGTCAGCGGAAGGTCACAAACGTTACCAAGATACTGTGGCTTCTTCGTGTTTTCTTTCAGATGCTCTGTACTTCACACAGGAAACAAACAGGATGGATACAGGGCCAGGGTGCAGCAGTATTTTAGTTAAGCTAAGCTGTGACAGATTTTTACTAGCAGTAATTCACATTTCTTTCCTGAGGCACAGTCCTAAAAGGAGCTGCCACAGCCTGTAGATAACACTCTCCCTTTCTGTCTGATTCCCACGTTTCTTGTATTCTTTAAAGTGGATATTTTTCGGATGGAAGACACTAGGTTAATTTTGGAGTCTGAAAGGTACATGCAGGATAGGGCAAGTTCCTTTAACACAGCCCTGACATTATTCCTGCTGCCCTCCTGGAAGCAGCGTGGCTGAGGAATGCGATGGCCTCTTTTTGAGCTGGCAGGCAGTGCCACTTGCAGTGTTGATACTTGTCCCAGTGGGACTCAGGTTGAGATTTTTCCATCCTTCCCTTGCCCGGGTCGTTTTATCCGGAGTGCCAAAAAGCTGTCAGGTGGCATTTTTGTAACCAGCAATCTCCACCGGGCTGGACCTGGTGACAGGGAGGTGAAAGGCTCTGGAGCCTGTTTTCCTCCCCTGCTAAGCCAGCCGGTATCTCCGCTGCTCGTTCAGGGAGTTAACTCTGAAAATGCCAATATGAATATGTGGCTGCTATTTAGCCAACAGCTGCATTTCCTGTTGGAAAATAATGTGAAGGAAAATGAGGAGAAAGAGAGCTGCTGAGGCAGGAGACATAGGCCCAGCGCTGGGCTTGGTTAAGGTGCCTGATTCCTGCTTAATGGCAGGGCCGAGCAAATAAGTCTCTGCCAAGGTTGCAGTCCAGTCCTCCAGATTATAATTGCACCATTTTTTCAGCTGCTTTTGGGTCAAAGGGGCTATGTGCAGAGCAGATCCAATTCGAAAAGAATAAAAAGATGATGGCATCTCAATAACAAACCGTTAACTCCCCCATAATATCCATGGTAAAAATAATTAAGTCTTTTTGCTTCTCTTGTGTGTTCCTTCTGAGGGTCTCAAAGTATTTTACAAGCATTAATTAATTAAACCTTTTATCTCCTCCTGGAGGCTCTCTCTGTGCTGGAGGTGCTTGAGTCCAGTTTGGTTGATATTGCTGTTGAAATCAGAGCCAGTTCTCAAACCAGTGGTTAGAAACCGCCTCCAGGAACCTTAGTTCCTTACTACTTTCCGCCCCCAGAGTGCCCTTCCCAGCCGTCCTTGGGCAGGTGCTTTTGCTTCCGTGGCCCTTGTGGGCTGAGCAGCACAGGTCCCGGCTCCCAGCTCTGCCCAATCCCAGCTCCCAGCTCTGCCCAATCCCAGCTCCTGGCTCTGTCCTTTCCCAGCTTCCAGCTCTGTCCCGTCCTGGCTCCCGGCTGTGCCCTGTCTGGGCTCCTGGCTCTGCTCCGGCCCCGCTCCTGGTTCTGTCCCTTCCTGGCTCCGGCGCTGCCCGGCAGCTTGGCTGGGACACCTCCACTAACCCCAGCCCTATGCAGGCAGCTCAACCTGCCTTCCCTAACCTCCTCCTTCCTGCCCAGCTAAACAAGAGGATCTAGGGGAGGAAAATAAAACCGAAGAGCGAAGGGATCACTGAGGCAAATATTTGAAAGGCAACCCTTTAAGTAAGCCTTTTAATTTGAAATTTGCCAGGTGTTTATGAATAAAATATGGGAATCACTTATCCTGCCGTTGAAATGCAGACATTCTTAGGGTTGAACATGACATTTATTTAACAGTGCAGAGCAAGACTTTCATCATCCTTTAGGAAAGGAAGGAATCAGATTGTATCCAGCTGAAACCGGAGGGGAAATTGAAGAGGGTGGAAATGAGCCACCCAGACTGGGACACGGTCACTGGGGTTCACTTCCCCTTTCAACACGTAACATAACAAAGAATCCAGAATCATATTGACTACTATTTGACTTTTTAAAAACAAAATAGTGAAAGGAATAAATCCCCGACTATGCTAAGCATGCAGCAAGCTTGGGAGCTATTGCTGGCAAGAGGAACTGTTGAAATACTTCAGCAGTGATATTTGTGCAACATCTTTTGTCTTGGGGATCCCAAACTATTTAAGCAACTGCAGCACTGAAATGCTTATGAACAAGGCAAGCCATATGTTGTTTTCTTAACGATTTGATTTTGGAAATCATTTGCAGCATTTCTAATCAGAAGGATGTCGTATGAAGCGTTTGGCTTCATTAATTTGAGTTCCTTCCATGCATTTCTTACCCAGAGACCTCGGCAACTAGCAAATTACAAGTATGCTGCCATATAGAAAAATAGAATTAATTAATAATTGAATAATGCATACCGCTGACTGTGTATCTCATATTTCTTTCCGAGCAATCAAAGTACTTTGCACAGGCTGGTAGTATTAGAAATTTATACTTTTTTTTTTCCTGAGATACATAATTATCCATTCATTAAATGCTACAGTTTCTCTGGTTTTAAGGCATTTTATTACCTGCATTTTTTAGGTGAAGTAACAAAAGGGAAAAATTCAACCTTACATAGTCAGTGGCAAGGAAGGGACAAAATTCAAGTCCCTTGATCCTGGCCCTAAGCATTGAAAACCCTCTTGTCCCCTCTCAGTTTCCCTGGGCCGGGAGCACGGGACAGGAAGAAGGGCTTTTGTTGGGTGACCTCCAGGGTCACCCTCTGCCATCTCCTGACATCGGGGGCCACGTGGTCCGTTGTGGCTTTTGTGGCTGTGATAAAGAAAGGATGAGTCACACTTCTCTGCTGGACACCTGGCTGCTCATTGAGACGGTTCAGGTTGCCTTTCTGAAGAAAGCGAAGGGTGGCATCCTAGTGATCCTGGTGGAGTTTGCAGTGGGAAAAGGCCGCTCTGGGATTAGAGGGGAATGGCAGCCGTCCAGCGTCAGGTGCTGGGAACTGAAAATCATGTTGCTGCTGACTGGCGGTTTTTCTCGCAGACTTGGCTGCAGTTGGGCACTTCCCCAGTGATCTCAAATAGTATTTTTTTTTCTCTTCAAACTAGAAGCCTCTCTTTAAAACACTTGAGAAAATAAATTCAGGAAGCCTCTTCTAAGAGCATCCCGCTGACTGCTCTTTAAACCGGTGCCCGAGTTTACTTAGGACGATGCAGAATAGTAGGATTGGAAGGTCGTCCAAGTTGCCCTCCTGTTCCCAGAGAGGATGTCATTCCTGGAAGACGCTAGCTGAACTGTTCCTGAGGACCTTCAGCGAGCCGCTGTGCTCCCTTCTCACGCTTCCTCTCTAGGCCTGCTCCTCATAAGAGCTTATCTTGTGCCTGGCCAGAATTAGTGGGCCCTTTTGACCATCTGCTTGCTCCAGGGTATGCTCTGGCCTGCCTGAAGGGCTGTGCTAGCTGCTTGTGCATCTGCGGGTTCCTGCAGAGAGCTGCTCCTGTCACATCTCCGCATCACACTGATGTGCAGCGCCGGCATCAGCAGGGCCGTCAGGAGGGGTTCAGAGCCCCGCTCGGAGCCCAGGCGGGGTCCAGGCGCTTGGATGAGCTTCTGGGCAGAGACTGCTTTCCTTCATGGCTGCCCCATGTGCAGCAGCTGACAGCACACAGTAAGCGACCATTTCTGAGGACATTTTTGCCCTTTCTCATTCTACTGCAAAGGGAAGAGGAATATATATATAAAAAAAGTGAGGATATCACCTCCTTCTCCCTCCCCACTGCAGACTTGCTATCCACTGATCTATTTTTTTTAAATGAAGTTACAGAAATAAAGCTTCCCAAACCTTGAAATGAATCACAGCGTGTAGCAGTACACACAGCAAGTCTGTGTGCTCGTGCCTCTCCTCACTTTTGCCTTCATTCTCCCTTAGTGTCCCTTCGTGTTCCTGCCTTAAGCTCTCTGTGTGTTTCCTTGGGCATGAGAGGAGCCGGAGCTGGATGGCACAGACAGACGAGAAGGGGGTAGGAGAGGGCAGCAAAGATGGGGGAGAGGCTGAGTGACAGCAGGGGGAAACAGAGGAGGGCTGATGGGGCTGGGGCAAAGCATATGCAGTCACAGAATGGTCTCCTCTGGAATGTGCATCAGAATTCATTACTGCTGCACGCCCACATTGCTCATCTGTCAGCTTGCAGCTGGGAAACCCGCTCACACCGTGTGCATCACTGCTTGTTGTTAGCACTACATGCCTCCGAATGTAATGGCACTAAATCCCTTGTCCGTACACTCAGAGGGTAGGAAGGCTGGAGAGGGCAGCTACATGTTGCAATCTGAGTGCAGCTCCACGCGCTGGCTTGAGGAGATGCTGATACTCTCACTCAGTGAGCGCCGAGCACCTGGGGTACAGGATAGGCCGGGCTTGGTGGGCAGCGGAGCGGGGGGAAGACTGTAGCGCTGCGAATGCATTTTCACGTGTTCTATTTTTGGGTGCTGGTCTCTGCAATCTTTACACTTGAATGTAGCCTTTTAAAACACTGTTACAGGTGTTGAAATTAGTAGCACTGCTGTCATTTCCCCAGCCATGTTAGAAACACCTCCTCCTGCTCTGTGAACCTTATTCCTTGATGCTCATGTCAGCTGGTGACACCGCTACTGACGCAGGTCGTGGATTAGGACTCTCAGAATATATCAGATATTCATCTTCAGTTTTATGTCCTTAGTTAAATCTTATCAAACTTCAGATGTGATGTTATGATGCTTTGCGATCTTTGTTACTTCATCTATACATTGTTCTTAATCAGACCTGGATGGATCCCTGTAGAAGTGAGGGAGCTGGGGCTGTTGAGGGCTGTGTCTCTTCTCCATCTAGGGTCTGAGGAGAATTTCCTGCCTGAAAATACTTGCCTGAAATAGGCTGGAGGGGATAATTGGGCACTAACCTCTCCTCCTCCCACCTCCCTGGTTGCAGAGGGGATGGGAGCTAGTAGGTCTTTTCCTGCTCTGCATTTCTGATTCACAAAACTGTCCGTGGCTGATGGAGCGCTGGGAGGCAGAGGGGTTATTTTGGGGCAGATTCCTTTTCCTTTGTTTTGTTTTCCTCTTTCTATAGCAGCATGGCAATGCCAGCGCTGGCAGCAGAGATGCCCGGAGGGCAGGGAGAGGAGCTGTCACCGGGGACAGAATTCCCGGTGGCTGAAGGCCCCCCTGACTGTGGCATCAGCTGGGGTTGGGGGCAGAAGGGCGGAGGGCTCATTCCCAGCTGACCCACAGATATTTCTAGCTTTGTATTGCACTTCCCAAGCCCCCCTCCAGGGTTTATTTCCCTCCTCTTGGCAAATGGCAGTTTGTGAGCTGTTCAATGACAGGTTAGAGAGCAGGGAAAGGAGCCAGGGGGCAGTTAGGGGAGCTTCTCCTGGGAGAGGCCCTTGGATGGCTGGGGCTGCCTGGGGCAGGGGGAGCCCCTCGGAGGGGAGCAGAGTGCGGCTCCCTTAGCCTGTCCGCCCAGCGGGCAGCGAGCGGGACGAGTGCGTGAGGGAGGAGTGAGGGGGGAGTATGGAAAGAGCTGGGGAGAGAGGGAAGAATCACAGAATGTTCAAGGTTGGAAGAGACCTCTATAGATCACCTAGTCCAGCCTTCCTGCTCCAGCAGGGACACCCAGAGCACGGGGCACAGGGCAGCATCCAGGCGGGTTTGGAAGATCTCCAGAGAAGGAGACTCCACAACCTCCCTGGGCAGCCTGTGCCAGGGCTCTGGCACCCTCACAGTAAAGAAGTTCCTCCACACCTGGAGATGGAACTGCCTGTGTTTCAACTTGTACCCATTGCCTCTTGTCCTATCGCTGGCCACCAATGAGAAGAGCTTGGCTCCTTCCTCCCTACATTCTCCCTTCATGTACTCTGTTTCCCTTCCCTGGATAGGGAGCTGGCCGGGAGCTGGTGGGCAGCTCCAGGGGTTGCCGTAGCCGAGGAATGTCGTAAGGACGCGAGGCAGAAAGAACCTGCTCGCAGTAACATGGCTGCCTCGCAGCAGCTCCCAGCTCCGGGCGCCGGTCCCAGCTGTGCCGGGCTCCCGCGGAAGCCGGTTGCCAGGATGGGAAGCCGGTTGCCTGGATACGGCCGCTTGCTGAGCCGCAGTCCCGCCGGAATCCCGGCAGCCCATCCCTCCCCTGCCCTTCCCCAGCAGCAGTGCCCAGCAGCGGGAAAGAGGGAGCTACCTCCCCAGAGGGCTCTCCAATGCAAGAAAGGGAGAGGGAAAACAACAACAACAGGAGGGCTCCCAACTGTGCCCCTCCTCACCTTGAAGGCAGCACCAGGTGTAGGGATCAAAGAGACAGACAGGGTCAGGAAGCTGCTCCGCCCTTTGCTGGAGGGCAACGCGAAGCCGGTCCCAACCTGATAGGAGCACATCCCCTCCCTGCGTGGAGCTCAGAGGAGAGCAGCGCAGCACCACGGATTAGGACTAGCTGATAGGGTCCACCAAGGGCAAGCCCCAGCCGCCAGGGTATCATCACCCCCAAAATGAAGCTACCCAGCAAGGGGCAGTGTCGGGAAGGATTAAAATGATTCCCGTTCCTCTTGGCACATCCTGCTTCATGGTTTTGCAGTTACACAGCTCCAGACAGCTTCCTCAGGCTGCTGCTGCGAGAGAAATGGGCTCATGTGGAAAAGCTCTGGGATGCGCTTCCAGGTGTCGGAGCTCTGAAGATGGCCAGGAAATGTTCACATTGTCTCGAGAGAGTTTAACCAGGAACAGTATGAGAAAAAGAATGAAGCGACATTTACTGTCTATAGCAGAAAAAAATATTCCGATCAGTCTGTTTCGCTTGCTTTCCTTCCTCTTTTGCTCAAATTAAAAGGCCACACCTGCTCTTTTGCTAGATAACAAGAAAGGACATAAACTGAAAACTCTTAAAAAGAATAATATCTCAGCGAAATTAAAATTACAAGGTCTCTGCAAACCAAAACCATGTAACTCAAACCAGCCATCTGTATTAATAATATCAAAGGCATTCTTGTACTCAAGCCGTCAGTGTTACAGGGAATGCTCAGCCTTCTCCTCAAGCATCCATGGGGCTAATTCCAGAGAAAAGGTAGCAGAATAACTGGGCGAAACTGGTTGGGTCCATCAGGAGAGTTCCTATTTCAGAAGTCCAATAAAAAGGTACCCCTATTCCTACTCTAAGAAATGTCTGTGGGGGTTCAGTCCCCTGCTAGAGACACCAGCTGAAGCTCCTCCGCTGGTGGCTGCGGCCGCTCGATGGGCGGTAGGGATCTCAGTTGCACAAGTTTCACTCAGGGCTCTGTGGACGCAAACAAACATTGCACATTGCTCAGGAAAAGCAGTGGCCACCCACTGCAGTTTGGCAGGCACTGGTGGCTCCCCATGAGAAGCCTGTTTAACCGGCAGTCATCTGCAGTCTGCAGCAGCTGCAGTTTGGAAGTGCGTGTATAGCATATCCCCCGATGGAGCGCTTGGGAGTGTGCTGAGCGTGACATAATGTGTGCATGACAGTAGGGATTTCTTCTCTGAGAGGAAGGGTTGCAACCAAGACAGAAAAATGCAGTCCTGAATACATGCCATACTACTGTAATCTAAAATCGTCCCGAGCTTTGACAGCTTCCCTGGGGTGCAAACCAATATGACCAGTGAAGACAGGCCCCAGCAGTTACACTCGTGTAAGCCCTGCCATTTTCCTTCATTGCTTCCTTCATCTATCATCAGCACCTCAGTCTTGTGATGTAGGACTGCAGAGCTTATGGACTGGCAGCCGTGGGTTAAGGCATTCAGCTGCCTCGGCCAGCCTGGGAAAGATAAACCACAGATCTGGGCTCCCACCCTGCATGCAGGGTGCTGCAAGCCATGGCTGCCTCCTTGCCTTCTATCGATCCCCTATGGAAACTGAGTGAGGAAAGCGGTAAGCCAGAACTGCAAGCACCCAGCGAGTGCAAACTGCCACAGCAACTGCCACTAGTATCCTTAGGGAAAAGAAGAAAGGGAGAAAGAAAGAGAAAGAGAGAAGGAAAGAGAAGGAAAGAGAAGGAAAGAGAAGGAAGGAA
>NW_020455788.1:140358-194235 GCF_003342845.1 Nothoprocta perdicaria | reverse complement strand
GAAGGAAGGAAGGAAGGAAGGAAGGAAGGAAGGAAGGAAGGAAGGAAGGAAGGAAGGAAGGAAGGAAGGAAGGAAGGAAGGAAGGAAGGAAGGAAAGAAAATTAAGAAACTTAAAAAAAAAAACTCCTTAAAACAAAATTGGTTCAAACCCATAACAGATAAAGGAAGGAGGTATTCTATATTCTATGCAGGCCTTTGACAGGGGCAGAGGATACACAACCAGGATTTTTCTTTAAGAAATTAGGATTAATCAGTCCATAGCAGAGGGCAATACTGATAGGGCTTTTCAGCAATGATGTCTCCCTGCTCCATTTTCCTCTGCATCAGACACACTGCAGTCAGGAGACCTGATACTGATCTCATTGAGAGTTGGGGTCTGACTGAGGGTGGAAGGAAAAAGAGAGAGAAACACGTCTAAAACCCTTCCTTTTATTTCATTTTTTTTTCCTCTTATTCCCATTTCAAAGACAGAGAGGAATAAAAGAAAGGCTCATATAGAGAAGAGAACGTGAATCATTTAACATGAATTTTGCCTGAATGAGGACTGACATAAGTGTGTGAAACAGGAAGGAAATGTATGAATAATGCAGAGCAAGGCTCTGTGCAGAAGGAAGACTGTTTTTGTATCCCTGTTTACAGCTTCTGAAAGCACAATCAAATGGAGATGGAAGGAGTGCAAAAAGCCTGCATGGTCATCTCACAGTGAGAAGGTGTTAAAATACATTGCCTGTCACGAAATAGCACCTCCCAGTCACTGCACCAGATTCCCTCATCTGCTTGCAGCGAGACAAAGCAGAGGAGCTGGTGTTTCCTTAGGTCCGGAAAGGGCAGGGGCTGGTTTTGCCCCCTGTGCCGGCTGGGCTTCCTCTGGCTGTGCCTGAGCCGCAGAGGCCCCCATTGCAGCTGGACACGAATCCCGGGGGAGCAGGTACCCGGAGCAGGGCACCTGCTGGGCCTGGGCACCACACGTGCCCTGCAGCTCACCGGAAAAAGAGATTCCTTTCTCGGGGGGACCCCTGAAAAAAATCATTCCTGTGCCCTTCTGCTTCCTTACACAACGGAGCTGGGCCAATGAGCAGAATTCCGCGCTGTTCCCTTTTATGGGAGGAAGTGTGGATAGGAACTAGCCTGCTCCCCTGGGACGCCGGGGACAGATGGTTTCCATTTGTGGTTCTGCCACTGGCTGGTTTGGCCAAGTACCCTCCCTTTTGTGTCCCTGGTAAAGCACTCTGAAATCTATAACAAAAAACAGCATTTAGGAGCTGGATGTTAATGCTGATTATTCTAAGAAGGCCGTCATCATACCCTGTGGTCACCCGCATTCTGTAATTAAGGCACACTTCTGCCCTGAGGATGGTATTCTTATCCTTCCCTTGCTTTATGCCACTTCTGTGTGGAATTTGCAATAGCATCTGAGGTAGCCTGCTGGATCCCCTCTGACTGCCCAGGCCTTTTCAAATCACAGCCCACGAGTTCATCTGAGCAAGGATGGGGGATTTCAACTGTAATTTGTGCCCTGAGAATTCCCTAGCAGCAGAATTCATAGTCCTCCAGAGCTGCTGAAGATTTCCCAGAAAGCTTTAAGGGAAAAGGCAGACCTACGGAATGCCTCTTTTTCTAATTTATTGCTATATTAGACCAGCAAGAGATATAACACACCATTACATAGGTTTATGGAGGTTACTGAGCGTGGAGATCATTCAGCTTGTTTGACAGTAGACAGAAGCTTATATGGAGGTCTAAGGAAGGGCATCTTAAAAAAGAACTCTGGGGAGAAATACAAGGAAGAAAGAAGGCAAAGCCAGGACACCAGGACATAAGAAAAAGATATTCCAAAAGAAAAAAAAATGGTGTTAAATCTTGGATCAAAAAGAAGTGGAAGATGGAAGAGACGGGGTCTTAGAGGAAAAGAATGTAGAATGTAAAAGACATGAGAGGACTTGGAGCAGACAGAAACTCTTTGTGGAATTACCCTATTTGTGACAGAAACGCTCCTTGCATGCACAATAGCATGCTCATATTCAGCCTATCTGTCTAAGTAGCCCAGGATGATATGAAACGACAGGCTGCCAAAAGCCCGGCTTCACGTAGCGACACGCGTGGCTTCGAGTGCCGCGCTGGGAGAAGCCGGCGCAGGGAGGCAGCGATGCTGGGGCGAGGCGGTGGTGAGAAGAAAACGTGCCTGCTACTTCGGGGGGGGGAAAGGCACATTCCCCCTGCTGCCCCCCAGCACCGGCGGCAGCCCCTTCATCATCCAAAAGCAGCTGCAGGTCTGTTGCTGTTTTCCCCCCTCATTCTTACCCCTTTGCTCTTTAGTGCTCAGGAGAAAGGAGAGGCTGGCAGGGATTGTCACGTTTTCAATACGTTGTATTTCTACGGTGTTATTAAACTGCATTTGCTTTATCTTTTCACCTTGCAATGGGAGCTGCAGGTTGTGTGCTGTGGAGGTATTGCAGGTAATGAAAAGTGACAGGGCAGTTCAATCTCCGAGGTCCTTTCAGTGCATGGCCTCCCTGCTGAGAATCCCAATGAGGCGGGCAGGTAGGTTGGTGCTTCTTCCTAAGCTGTTCTGACATTTCTCCTCCAGGAATTGCACTGATGCTCCCTAACTCAGATCGTGCACCCCCCTGGCTGCATGAGCTAGGATTTACTTCTGGCCACTGATAATCTAAGCTCCAGTCAAATTGGTAGCCGAAATCTGAAAGGCTCCCTGCTGTTTTCTCCAATGCACTCCAAAGAGGCCGGGGGAGCTCAAGGTTTAATAGGTGATTAAAAAACAGGTCTCACTCTTTGCTCTTGGGCTTTGAGCTCTTTTCAGGGAGGGTGATATGAAAGATACTGATTAGTGTCATTTGGACAGAAAGCGCAACAAGCTTTAGCAGCTGAATTAGTAGTTCCAGAAGGAGTGACATCAGCTATTCCCGCAGAGCCAGTGTGATGCTGCAGGGAAAAAATCAGGCCAGCAGCAGGTTGCTTAGGAGCCTCTTGCTGTACTGCACGTGCTTCATACCAAATCAGTCAAGGTTTCTGCTTCCCTGTGCACTGAGGAGCTGTGAAGAAGTTATTTCCCTCTCAGACATTCAGAGAGGCTACCTGGATACCTCATACCCATTTCTCCTCTCCTGCAAATAATTCGCAGTTTATATCATCTCGCTACAAAAGAGAACAAGCCAAGTGAATCCAGCTTTTGTAAATGAGGAAGAACATCACTGAATCTACCCTTATATCAATGGAGAACTGTCTCGATATCATCTCTTGTGATGGAAGGTGAATTATATTGAATCTAGGCTCCCACTCACTTAAATAAAGGCAAATTGGACCAAATCCCTCCTCTCCTAAATGGGAAAGACAGACTACTGAGTCGAAACGCCTGCCAGGCAGGGCCCAAACTCCCCACGTACGGAACTACCACTGTCCTTTCAGACCTAAGGTTGAGCTGCATTGATTGCAACATCCCTGTATTAGCTGGGGAACCATATAGTGCTCCACTCCCATATATATGAGGGCCATGTTGAATTATCTGCACATCTACGGTGAACCATTTTCAGCCAGTGTGAACTAAAGGCAGGTGAATCTTATTTAGTACAACATACCACCCACTTTAATGAAGGTTAAGATATTGATTTCCCCAGTAAATCAAGGTAAGATCTATAGATTCCTCCCAATAAATGATGGTGGCTGTATTGATTCCCTCCCTTCTCCCCAATAAATGAAAGCAAGACATATTAGTTCCTCCCCATTAAATGAAAGCAAGCTGCACTGAGGCCACCCCCATAAATAAAAGGTGGGCCACACTCACTGAAGTCTTAACCACATAAGCGGAGGTGAAATGTATTGATTCCATCTTGTGCAATTAAAGGAGAGTTATATTATGGCCCTCATTGCAACCTAAGTGTGGCAAAACATACTGATTTCTTCATTCTGAAGGGAAAAGTTAGTTTTGATGAACATCCCCCAAATATAAGAAGAAAAGCCAGGTAGAACCTAGTGCCATAGCCAGAAATTTGCCTTGATTTGTAATTTATGTGTTTAGGCTGCATTTGGGTGGCAGGAATGTTTCACAGCTCAAAAGCTGTAGGCACAAACTGAGGTGTTAAGGCAGCAGGGTGTCCGAGAAGGCCCATGATGGATGGCGAGGCAGAAGGCCGCCTGAATTCCAGTCCTTGTGGACAAGGTCCACAGGGTCCAAGCTCCTGTGGACAGCCCACATGGTGGCAAACTTCCTTCCTGTGATGTGCCTCCTCTACATAGTAAGGATAATGATCCTCCTCTGACATTAAGTGATAAAATAGATCTTTTCTCATGACGGTCTACAATGACCTGGCTGCAAATGGGACCAAGTCCTGAAGTCAACAGTAGAAGTGGAAAGGGCAGAATGGTTTAAAATACACGGTGCATTGGATGTGTCCTGTTGCTGTGAGAACACAGGCCCGTACCTGGCGGATAAATAATTAGCAGAGCTGTCTAGAGCCTGTGGTGATCGCCTTTGCTCTCTAATTATTCCTTCCTACTGCTCTCTGCGAGCAGCACTGGTTTTAATTGGTCTGCTAATTGGAAAAACGCCAAAGGCCCCTCACCCCAAAGGCAGCTCAGCAATGCAGGGCCTCAGAGTGGGGCAGCTTTTAGGTGAGGCAGCAGGGAGAAGGCAGAGCGAAGCACTCCGGTTCAGCTGCACCCCTCCAGGAGACCTTGTGCAGCCCAGCGGAGTGGCAGAACGGAACAGGGC
Organism: Nothoprocta perdicaria; assembly: GCF_003342845.1. Taxonomy (NCBI): domain Eukaryota; kingdom Metazoa; phylum Chordata; class Aves; order Tinamiformes; family Tinamidae; genus Nothoprocta; species Nothoprocta perdicaria. The sequence goes on along the minus strand of NW_020455788.1, from coordinate 189,509 downwards.
AGAGCAGGGACAGCCGCCAGTGAGGTCGGAGGTGCCAGGTCCTTGTTTCCCCAGGGAAAGAGACTCATTTCCCCACAGTTTCCACTGCGCTGTTGTTGTCTTCTGTTACCTGCGGTGAACATGATAATCCTTGGGGGATCCAGCAAAGGCAACTGAAGAGAATGGCTGAGCCTCAGGGAAAGGCCTGCCCGTGTCTCTATCTCTGAACCATCCCAGCTCGAGGAACAACTCGACAGAAAAACAAACATGCAACCAAGAAAAAGGGAAAAAGGGAAAGGGAAAGGGAAAGGGAAAGGGAAAGGGAAAGGGAAAGGGAAAGGGAAAGGGAAAGGGAAAGGGAAAGGGAAAGGGAAAGGGAAAGAGAGAAAGAGAAAGAGAAAGAGAAAGAGAAAGAGAAAGAGAAAGAGAAAGAGAAAGAGAGGAAGGAAAAGGAAGGAAGGAAGAGAGAAAGAGAAATACAGAGAGAAAAAAGGGGAAGATAGAGAAAGAGAGAAAAAAGGAAAGGAAGAAAGGAAGAAGGAAAGGAAGAAAAGAAGGAAGGAAGGAGGAAAGAAAGAAAAGAAAGCAGGTCAGACACGTCTATACGACACGGGGAAGTTATAATTAAGTACAATACAGACATTGGTAACGTAAGCCTTTCATGTCGCTTCAGTATGAAATATATTCAAGGGGTATTTTTACCATGTGCTCCTTAACACATGATAAGTTGAAAATGAAATGAACTGTTTGTGGTAAACCCTCTGTTTTCCTCTCTGATCTCTGGGGGTTATTTCCAAGCATATTGCTTTTCCCAAAACAGACTGTGAGAAAGCCAGTCAAGTGCCAGCCCATCCCTAGGCCCATGAATAGAAAGAGCCCTATTTTTTTTTTTAAATTCGCTCATATCACCAGCTGCCTAAAACCTCCTCAGAAAGGATTTAGTATGGATTTTGTGCTGATTTTATGCACTGTCTTATGTCTTCCCGATGAGTGGCGAGAGAGATTTGTTACCATACAGTGCTGGAGATGCAAATAGCAGCCCTGTTTCCCTGCATCCTTTGAAAGGAGGACCAGGCAGTTGCCATGGTAACTGCACATCTGAGCCAGCTGTAGCTGCCATGGAAACAGAGAGAAACGGTGGGAGCCAAGAAAATACAGTCCCAGAGCACAAACCATTTTAAACCATACAAAAATCCCTTTAAACTAAAATAAGATCTTGGTTGGAAATCCTGAGGCCTCAAAACCACGGGGCAATAGGGAGAATGCAGGCACCCTCCTGGTTTACTACTTGTTTTGAGAGTCAAGGGAGTAGTTGGAAGTAATCAGTGATTGCTAGAAAGGGGCTGAGAGTAAACTCTGTGGTACCCTTGGCCTGGTGTGCCGACCCTTTGGGGATGCTCTGCAGGGATTAGTCTGCACCATGAAGCCACCACTCAGTGCTCCCTTCAGGCTTCCCGCTCATTCTCAGCAGGCTCTCCTTCCAGAAAGCCAACCCATCTCCATACCAGGGCTTCCCAGTAATGAGATTTTATCTTTGAAGATGCCTTAGTCCCTGCAAGAGGCCTAGTTTTTATCATTAAATGAGGAGTGAGGTGCACAGTTGGAGATTGTCCGAGGCTGGAGCCCAGGGAGCTCAAGGAACTGCTGGATGTGGAGGCACTGCTGTCTACACGCTGGTCTCCTGGGAGGTCCAGTCCTTTCAACACGCACTGGAGAGAGGGTTCCACGTGTCCTACATCCATCTGGGTGCTTTGGTTGTGCGTATCTGTAATCCTTTCCTTAGCTGTAATGCTATCATTAATTAGAGAAAATTATTAGAATGGAGAAATGAATGATGTTGTAGAAGGAGGGAGACAAACAACTTCAGCCTCCACACAGAGGGGGGAAGATTTGGGCTCACTGGAGAATGTAATCAGGCAAATACAGGGATTGGGATTGGGGAAGAGGGCAGAGGGTGGGAGAAGCCAAGGGAACCGATAGGGAGTTAGGACAGGGTGAGGCAGGGGAGCCTTAAAGTGGGCAGTGACGGGGAGAGAGTGGATGCGGAGCCTGGTATAGGTGCTGAAATTAAAACCTAGGTGAGCAAGCTGGCAAGTGAAGACTGAAACAGGAGAGCAGGATGGAAGGAGCTAGAGATGAGAGGACAGATGGGGGCAGGATGGCAGAGAGCAGGAGCTGGGGGCAGCACCGTGGGGAGCACAGGGTGGGGATGGAGCCTGGCGCAGCAGGAGCGGGAGCGGGAGCAAGGAAAGGGCAGGCGAGGCAGGAGGAGCAGGGCCAGGTGAGGCCCAAGGTGGCTGCAGGTCTGCAGGTGCAAACGCCCTTTCGCCGCTGCCGTATTCCACCAGATTGCCGTGGCTTTTTTAGATTCACTGCAGGCATAAATACTTTTGGGAGCTGGTTCACTCATCACACTGTGGCGAGGACCGTTTAATTCAATATCCTGCTGTATTTATAATTTCTGTGTGTTTCTTCCCCTGCTCCATATCAACAGCTAACATTCTCAAATCTTTCCGTGCTTACTGAAAGCAGATTTAGAAAAGCAGTTGAGCATCTCAGATGCCTTTGAATTGTTACTGTATTTTGCCCCTTTTCATGCAGCGATCAGAGTTCCTACCCTTTTGTTTCAGCCGACCTCTCCTCCTACCTAAACGCAGGGAGGCTCACGCTGCAGTCTGTGCGCACCTGAGCTTTCTGCTGAAGCCGAGGGCATCTGCACGTAAGGGGACTGCAGCATTTGGCTGAGGGTTTCTGTTTGAAGGAATAATAAACTGCTCACGTTTACTGAGAAGCAGAAAGAAGAAAAAAAGTCTTTATTCAAAATGTAAATCTCTTCCTGCTGAGGAGTGAACCCAAAAGTCAGCCTTCAGGATATAAATATTTATGCCTTTTGCATAAACAGCAGATGTAACATTTCCAATTAACTGTCGATCTTTCCATTTCTCTGGCTGCTGCTGCTTTCTCTCACAATATAGGAATGAAATATGGAGAGGGGTCCACTTGATTTGCCTGAGCTCAGATCTGTCACACATTTCCACAGTCAGTAGGATTAAATTGTTCCTGAAAATGTTTATTTATCAGCACCTAACTTATTTCTTCCTGTATTTTTTATTCCTTGAAGTCAAATATAAAATGAATGTTCTGCTGAAAGCTGCAAGATTCACAGCCCAGATAGCAGGACAACAGGGAGGAGCAGAAGCAGGCACAGGTGAGAACACAACACTCAGCCGTTTCTGCACACCTCAGCCCAGCCTGAGAAAGGGCAACATCAGAGATTTCAGGCTCTGTGACCCATTTGGTCCCTCTATTAAGGCTACTAGCCCAGGACCAGGTAGCCTGTCATGCAGAGGCTTTATGATAAGGCCACCTGCCTCTATCACTTCTTCAGTGTCACTTGGCTCAGGTGTCTGACATTTAATCCTGATAAGGAGAGTCTCCTGCTCCCACAACTTCTTTCTCTCTGGGAGAAAGAGTGACTTGTGCAACCAAGGAAATGGATCCTCTACTAGATCCAGTAAGCTACAGTCTGGCCTGCTGTTACATCCCCAAGGCAGAAGCTTGGGCTGGAGCACTGCAAGGAGGGCAAGAAGACATCAACAGTGGAGAATCAGCAGCCGTAGGCGAGAAACAAGCGGGTGCAAGGAGAAGGAAAGGATCCCTCTGGTGATATGTCAGGGAGTGAAGATCCTGTGGTTTCCTTGTGCTTGGGATGCTGCTGGTTGTTCCTCTGTCCCCCTCTCTGTCCTGCGACACAAGGAGCTTTGCGGCACTGGGGCCATGGTTGCAAGCCCCGCGAGCTCTGCCGGGGCGCTCGGAGCTCTCCCCGCCGGCACGGGGCCGAGCCGCTCGGCAGCGCCTGGCGGAGCCGCATCCTGACCCCGCGCTCCCACTCCGGCAGTGCCGTTGCTACGGCAACGAGGCCTGCGGAAACCCATCCCTGGCAGCGCGGGGATGGAAGCGGCTGCAGTCCCCGCTGCTCGGGCCTGAGCCCGGCTTGCAACCTCTGCCCACGGCTGCTCGCCAGGCTCCTTGTGCTTTGAGCTGCCGCTTTTATCCTGGTTTTGCCGTCTCCTCAGGTCTGACATGTCTGCCACATCCTCTCTGTCCGCAGGCACTCTGTGGCAGGAGCTGTAAGCTTCTTGTATAGCATGAGAAACCCTTCTCGTTAACTCAGAAAGAGGGTTCAGATTCACAAATGACTGGAGGTCCAACTGATTAATAGGCCTGCTTAATCAGCACAATTTTCATCATCTTTTGTGCCATGTCCCAAAGGTGCATAGCACAGGTCTTGTCTATATTCAACCATCTCTCACCAGGTTGTCTGCATTTTAAGTCCCAAATAATAACCAGCCCTTGCTTCAGGTGGGCTAAGTGACGTGCATCTTGATTACAAGTGGAACCAGCTTTGCCTAGCTCGGGGAGCACAGCTCCTCCTGTGTGTAGGGCTGCCTCTGCAGTGCAGCAGGCTGACGCTGCCAGGACGTGGCTCCCAGGGGTAGGCTGGGGGTGATACCAGCTGCATTCTGCCCTCTTGCCCTTTCTGTCCTCTCTCTGCTCGCTCAGATTCATAACTGCACAATTCACAGCTGAGGGAGTGGCAGCAGAGCCTCCAGGCTTTGCCTTCCCCCAGACGAGGAGCCAGGTTTGTGTGGGCACTGCTGGACCCTCCGGCCGTGCCCTGTCCCTGTCCCTGCCCAACCTCACGCTGTTCCCCTGCCTGGGAGCTGCGCAGGCTCTAAGCAGCTCTGTGAGCTTTCTCCAGTTGATCAATATAGATTAACAGCTTCAAACGGAGCAGGCTGGTGAGGAGGATGAAAGCCAGTTTTCTTAAACCACAAGCATTTACTTTTTTTTTTTTTTTTTTTAGCCAGTTTTCTTAAACCACAAGCATTTACTTTTTTTTTTTTTTTTTGGTTCAGCCTCTTAGACTGTGGCTGACTCTCCAGTATTTGTCCTAAGTTTTCACTGCAGTATGAAGATGCTGTCTGGCTCTAATGGGGTTCATTAATCATACAACAATGCTTCTTTGCAGCACTAGAGCTGAGAATTCAGATTATATTGCTGACAGGCATTGGCCTGGCTTCTCAGGTTGGGTATGCTCTAAGGTCAAGTGGGTGACTTCAAGCTCTGTGAGCATTTTGGGGCAATGTAGGATTTTGGAGATGAAGGTGGCTGCTTGTTCTGGCACTGGGCCAAGCTTTCAGTTGAGCTTGCTGAGTAGTCCAGCTCATGAGTCACTCTGGGGCTGAAGCAAAGGGATTTAAGCTACTGTCGCACTTCCCAAATATGAAGGTTATTTAAGAGCTGCAATGACCCTCCCAAGAATTGTCCTGATTTATATTTATTCCAGTAGGACCTTATGAAGCCCCAAATCTCAGCCTCATGCCTACTCACCGCTTTTCTAAAAGCAGATGATTTTCCTGCGCCCCCTTTGCTCTCCGTTCCTCCTGGAACAGTCTGCAGGTTGCTGAGGAGGTCAAGGTGCCGAGGCCGGGTGCCGGTCCTGTCGGCCTTGGGCGGCCTCGTGGCCACTGCGAGCAGGGCTCCCGCCTCCAGCCCCTGGCTGGGCACGGAGCTGCTGCAGAGCCCGCAGCCGGGCGCCGGGAAGGGCTCCTGGGCTCCCCCGCTCGCCTCAGCCTCGCTGCTCTGCTCTGAAGGCGAGGCGGTGGGTACGGGCCAGGCTCCATGCCACGCACCCTGTCAGACAGCTCAGTGCTAGGCACTCCCCAGATTTTCTTCATGATCCTTGTTCCAAGGCCCCAGGTAGGTATCGTGATATGCACCGTGGAACTGGAGCACGGGAATTTCTCCTGCAGCATCAGCCTGCAGTCGTCACTCCCACTTTCACAATGTAAGATTTCTCATGTCATCGTACCCCATGCTTGATCAGAGCAAGGCTTGACTTAAAGCTACTGCTTTTATTTTGGGAAGGAGTCAGTTCCCTGTGAGGAACATCCTTGTGCAAATTCCAAGAAAGTGGCATTTTAGGAAGTGACCAGAACTGTCTGTCCTGGAGGTGTTGTGAAAGTGCAGTAGGGGAGAAGAAGATGAGATGCCCCCTTACAGCTCACATTTAGTCTGAGAGTGATGGTTAAGATCCCTCTCAAGGAAGAGGTCGCCTGTTAGGGCATTTTCATCGCTCCCTTGTGAATGTGCTCGCCGTGCGTTTGGATTGCTCGTCCTCCCCAGCATTTAGCCTGTGTTTCAGGAGCCAGGCCCTTGAATTTGCACCTGAGCTAGCAGGGCTCACGGAGCCGGCCTCTAGAGCCCTTCTGGCGCGCTGGGATCCATCCTGCCTGTCCCAAGCTCTCCACATACCACGCTACTTTGCCTGCATGTCAGGCACAGTGATTCAGCAAACTCCTTTGAGTCGGCAGGTAGTCCAGGCGCTCAGCTTGCTAGCGACGCAGAAGATTATATAGCCTTTTATTTATTTTGCCCGAGTACAGACTTGACTACAGGTTGTTCATCGTCTGTTTAGCATTTTGTCCAACCTTGCGGCTTCCTTCATGAGAGGAAGCAGTCTGCAGGCGCAGCCAACACCTTGGTCCTTCCTGACTGGAGGAAACTATTCCTGTAAGGCTTTTAGTCTGATGTGCTGCTCGCTCGCCCACCTGCCTCCTTCCTCTGCAGAAGTGGCAGGTGAACATTTCCAATAATTTACTTTAGAGCTGTTCTGTCATCCTTCTATTTATTTCTGTCATAAATTATGCCCAGAGGTTAGGAAGCTCTTATCTTCCCACTCCAAAGGAACTGAAGGAAAATACGGGCCACGGAGGCGTCTCTGGATGGTTTGTGAGTATTTCCACAGGCAGATATACTGGGGAGCAAACAGAGATGTAGTCTCTTGCCCATTAGGATGGCTTGGTACAACCTGCACCTTCTGGGTTATGCAATAGGGAGCAGTTGTGCTCACACAGCCCTCTCCCTACTGTGAATTACACCCAGCTTATGTGAGGTACACCTGCTAGTGCCTCAAACATGAAAAGCAAATAACAGAAAGCCCTGAGAGTTGATAGTTTACTCTTCACACGGTGGTTTGACTCATTAAAATCAGTGAAGAGATTTCCAGCGACTTCTCTGGGATTTGGATCCGACCCTAAAAGCACAAGCCCTGCGAGATGAACTGCAGCCAAATTACTTAAGAGAAGCAGAATTCCAAGCAAATGAGTTTTCATTTTTAATTCAAAAGCTAAACAAAATGGGACTGCAGAGCGAGAAAAATCCAGTGAACTGAGGAAAGTGGTACTTCTGGTGTGCTTTCCTCTGCTTAGCGTTACCCCAAGGGGGGAGCTGCTCCACAAAGCATATCAATTAGCTAGCCGTAGACACTACTACTTTCATTCCTACCATTGTGCCTGAATTCTCATTGTGGAGCAGGACTCCAGCATGCTGGACAATAGGCAAGGATAGAGCAAACGGATGTTCCTGGCCTCCCAGAGCAGCTCCGAGTCTAGATCCGACCATTTTGTGTGATGGGTTTGCTGATGGGCTTTGCATCACACAAAGTGACATTGTTCTGTCGTGTTTAAATCAATTAGGTTCCCGGTGCCCGAGGGAGGTGATAGGGAGTTTTGTGCTGCTTGCTGGATAGAAGATGTAAAACATAAATCCCGTTCTTGCCCACCTCTCCGGAACCCACTACGCGTTGTTGGAAAATGCCTGCAGAAGCTAATTCAGCAAGATGGTGAACTTGGTGGTATCACACAGACTTGTTTGCAGGAAGGTCAGCTGGGTACCTTGTGCCAGGGCTCTGCGCCCAGCCTACGCACAAGGGGAGAAGGAGCCTCGGCTGTCTCAATGAGCACCTGCTTTTCTTCCTGGAAAGCCTCTTCTGCATTTTTCCCCCTCCATAGCTGATTCCAGCACCCTGACTCCTTCCCCTCGTGTGGGTGTGCAGGGTGGGAAGAAGGTCTTTTCCGATGGAATCACCTTCTGCAGTTAACTCCGCTGGAGAATGGCAGGCTTGGAGCTGCGCTTCCGTCCTTCCAGACTTGGACAGAAAAGCAAGCTCTAAAAAGCCCTTGAGAAGAGACTGTCCTTGCTTCTAGCTTCACCCCATTGAAATCTCTGCCAATGCGGAAGAGAGAACAAACATAAGCAAGGAAAGGGCGGGAGAAAGTGACTCAGTAACTTGAGGACAGCCCTGGCTCTTGTCTAGCAGCTGGTGCTCGTCTTTGGCAGGCGCCCTGAGAAATCAGGCTGCAGAGGGGACCTCAAGCAAACAAACCAATCAACTCAATGAATAAACTGGGTGCTAAAGCCGAGCTGCGAGCCGGTAGCTAAGGAACACAGCTCCGCCTGGGCACCGCGTGCTCCTGGGGCGAGCGGGAGTCAATTACCCGCCTCGCGAGGAGCCATCGATCGAGCCGCTGCCGGGGCTGCAGGCCGGCGCCCTGCCGCCCTCTGCGCCGCTCTTTGATTTTGCTCTCGCTCTGTAGCAGCACGTGGATGGAAGCCAGATGAGCCAGCCCAGGCCTATGGATCAATCCGCTTCCCTCCTCCTCCTCTTCGCCCCGGTCACCATGGCAACCGCTGCAGCCGCAGCAGCGCTGTTTACCTGGCCCATTTATTTTCCTTCCCAGTATCTTCTCCCTTCCCCCCGTTGCTCTCACCTTGGCATGATATTGGCAGAGCACTCAGCAGTTGTAAAGGAGATGAGTTTTTAGGACCCTAAGGAGGGTGATGGCAGTTCTCGCCTCTCTTTTATCACCCAGTTTGTTCATTTAGTTGATTTGTTTGTGCAGAATCATTGGCCGTAAGCAATAGATCTCTCTGTCAGCAGCCACATCGTGCACCTTCCCGGGAGGAGGACCCGGGTTCCATCATTCCAAAATGCAGGTCTCCTTCACATAGTTTAGGGGTGACTCTAGTGGGACCCGCATCTTCTTTCTATATATTGCAGCAATATAGACCTCTTTCCAGGTATGATGTCATTTACCAGCTGTTAATTTTACACCTCTGCAGGGACAGCATAACCATAAGGTAGAACAGCCTCTGTGGCGGCTTCAGCTCTCAGCACAACTGCTGCCGCTTCTCCTGGGGTCTCGGCATCCAGCTGGGGGCTGCGGCTGCGAGGGCAGCAGCAGAGCAGGCCCCGTGTCACCTCCCAGGAGAAGCCCCTGCACGTGTTCAGCAGGGCTTCCAGCTGCACCGGGTCCTGCTCCAGGGAGCTTCCCACGTGCCCTGCAGCCTTCCCGAGGGCTGCTGCCGTTAAGTCCTATAGCTTCTCCGTGCTGCTTCCATTGCCAGAATTTGCCCTCCTGGTCCTGAGCAGGATGAGTTAAGATTTCAAAGACCAAAGGGGAGATATATGAATGATGTGTAACAAGGCTTAAGGAGTAATCCATTTCTCCCCTCCCAAATGCTTTATTTATTGTATACTGAATCATCCTTCTGCTGCTCTGCAGTGTAGGATTCTCTGCTGAAATGAGACAAAAAAGCTTTGTGCTGGGGTATGGAATATGAGATATAATATGAGATCTTTCTTAAAATATAGTACAGGTGTGCATCTCATCTCAAAGGTCTTTCTGATTTCCTTTTAATTGAAATTCTTCATTTGAGTGTCACATTCCCAATTCATTCCACATTAAAGCTGTCAGACCCATTTTGTGAGACTCTTGGTTTTCCTTATGATTCAGGATTTAAAAGAGCTTGACGTTATCAACCACAGATCCCATCTCCATGAAGCTGAAAGCTGCAGGATAAACGCTGCAATTTGCTGCTGTACAGTATTATTGAAGCAAACACTACATTTTGCATAAGAAACAGACATCTATAGGAAGGAGGTGAGCACTGGCAACCGTGATCACTGCAGGAAGGCGTCCACCCCTGGTGCTAGGAGGTACAAGAGCAGGGCATCACTGAATAGTCCTGCTTCTTCCCTCTCTTTCTTCCTATCCCAGAACACTGCAGTGCAAGGAGCACTGTGGAGTTCCTGCCTTCCTCTGAGCAGTTTGGCAAGCCCCAGTCTAACAGATACGATACCAAGCTACATCGTCCAATAGTCTCTTTATGCAGCAGGAGCTCAGATGATTCTAGATCAGAGGTACAGTGGATTTACCTGGAATGAGAAAGTCTCACCACAGATGGTACAAAAAGAAATGGGATAGAGAGGGGAAAGCCCAGGCACAGATGTCAGGCTGTGGCCTCCTTGGAGCAACAACTTGGTCCAGAGCACAAAGAGAAGATATTTGACTGGCTGGAGTAATGGTCTGATGTGACACGGCAGGAAGCATGATACTAATGCAGATTGTTAGTACTTATTAACTAATTAAATTGCTGTAATGCCCATAAGGCACTTAACACTGTCCAGGCAGAGAGAAGAGCCCAGTCTCTGCCCTTAGGAGCAGAAGGTCTAAAAGGACAAATGGAGGGAAGGTGAAAGAAAAATAATGTAGATTGGAAAGGATGTGATAAGAAGCACATGGCTCTGCAGTTAAAAATTGTATCTGGTTTTGCAAAGAAAGAAGGCTTATGTGGTAACATGTTTCTTGTGTATAGAGGAGCGAGTGTGTGTGGTAACATATGTCTGGGAGATGCATATATAATTTTTGATGCAGCAACTCAAGCAAATGCGATGGCAAAAGAACTATCTCACATATATCTAGCCCAATTTAATTAGAATAAAAGATCAAGAGAGAAGATCCTCTTTTCTTACCTCACAAAAAGGTTGTACTTGGAGCTCGTATATTGTTTGACTTCAAAGATTTTTTATTGGATACAACTGCTAAAAACCCCATCTTTGGAAGAAAAGCCTTTTACTGGTGCTTAGACTTGATGAAGTGCAAGCCTGTAAGAAACCTCCTTCCTTAGTGGCAGAGAACTGACCTAAGTAGAGATGCTTTGGCAGGAGGAGGGAGCAGAAAGTGGCAAGTACTGGAGAGGTGGCAGGAAAAGAAGGTGAAGAGATGGACAGCGAGCCAAAAACATTTTGCTAGTGGAGGAGACAGGAAGAAACATATCAAAAAAGATGAATGAGCAGTTTTGTGTGGTCAGCTTTGTGAGGTCCAAGGTGTTCCGCAGCAAGTAGAGGGGTGCAGGACGGGAGGGCGATCCTGCAGCCTGCCAAAGGGATGATCTCTGCAGCCCCACTTGCAGGGCACTGCAGGGAGGAAAGGGGCACAGCACATCTTAGGAAGTGGATGTTATTGTAACACTGACGAGAGACTCAGAGGTCCTTGATAGGGAGGGTAGAGAAAAAGGATTTTGTGAATGCTGAGTGTGAAGAAATGATAGTTTGCCCACACACCAGATGAATGGAACAAGAAAGAATGAGGAATCGTCGTGTCTATGCCACACAAAGGCTGGTTGTGGAGTCTTCCTGCAAGAAAAATGAGGGCAGTGAAGACAGTGCAAAGAAAGATTAGGATTTTTTTTTTTTTTTTAATCCAGCAGCATTGTAAATGAATGGCAAAGCGTGCAAGAGGCCACACGCGTTCGGGACACGTAATGGCACGGTGGCCGGGCCGAGCCTGCGCCGGGCAGCGTTGGTGTCAGCGAGCAGGCTGCTCCGCTCCCTGCGCGCCCGGCTCCGCGGCGCATCATGTGAGAGGGCGGCCGGCCAGGCAGGCGCCGGCCGCGCGGCTCTGATTTCCTGGTCATGTGTAACTGGGTGGGGAGGCGCCCGAGTCCCTGGGGTGAGTAATGCTGGAATGGGACCATGCAGCCTGCTGCTCGCTGCCCTTCCAGGCAACAGGCGTTCCAGGTGTCGCTCCTGCCAGTCAGGCAGACGTTCCCCAGGGCGGCGGAAGGCAGCCAGAGAGCTCTCCTGCGCCTAAAACACCCTCCTGTAACCTGTTCCGCAGCACAGCCCGTCCCTCTCCCCGCGTTCCTGGTGTTTGCTGGGGTTTTCCACTGCGAAGTGGTGGATTTAACCAGGGCACACTCGCTCCCCTCTGGCAGGGGGCCGGGCGGACACCATGGCGCTGAGTGTGCAGTTTTGGTGCCCTTTGCCGGGCAACACAACAGTGACGGTACCGACCCGCCGGGTGCACTCAGGGGGCCCGTACTCCTCGTCCCAGCCTGCTGCAACGGAGGGGCCATGTGGCATTCATTTGGAAAACACTCTGTCCTTTATGGGCAAGGGGAGCAAAGTCTTTCCCCAGAGAGCTCTCGGCGCTGGCGCGGGGTGTCCGCCTGTTCCTCCTGGCCAGGTGGCCCTTGTCGTGGGTGACCCGCACCACAGGTCCTTGCAGGGAGCGCTGCCTGCCCAGGTGGTAACCAGGAGCCACGGCCCTCCGGCACCAGCTCCGGCACGCGGCTCCGGCACCAGCTCCGACACGCGGCTCCAGCACGCGGCTCCGGCACGCACGGGCCAGCGCCGCCCGCCGCACACACGGCGCTTCGAGCATTTTCAATCGCAGCTATTTTCCATTTTTCGGCCGCGGCGCTGGTTTCTTAGCCGGGTTTTGTCAGGACAGAGCCTGGCGGCCCCACCTCGGGGTGGGGAGCGCGTGGGGGGAGCCGGGCTCCCGCCGGGCTCCCCAGACAGGGAAACGCACGTCTCTTCTCACACAACATGAGCTGTAATTTCCGGCAGACATTTGAGGTCCCCGACATCTGCATAATGTGCGCCCGTCGCCTAGCGACCGCGCACAGCTGTCTGGCATTTCCAAGATTAAACTGTAACTATCCGCGGCCATTGCCAGGGAACGGGGGAGCCAAGAGGCCCCTCCCGGCTCCTTCCAACTCATTTATGTTTTACTCATTTCCTGCGCCGAGTAATGAGGCCAGCGATGCCGGGGTGGTGCTGCCGCCACTGCTGAGAAGGCAGATTGTTACACACACATGTGTGTGTTTTTGTTTCGGGGTGAAATTCCAGCGCTGGAGAAAGGGAGGGAGCGACGGGGCGAGGTGGAGCGCGGCGCGGAGCCAGCGCGGAGCCTTCCGGGGCAGCCGTGTGCCCTGCACCCCTGTCCTGGCCGCCTCTGTCCCTCAGGGAACCTGGTGGCTCCGCGGGCTGGTCTCGCCTCCGGCCCGGCCCGGCTGCCCCATTCCCGCAGGGGGGCTTCCCAATGAGCCCGCCCCGGGCAGACGTGTTTTCCTCCGAGGCGAAAGGAGCTTGAGGCCACACTGGCTCGTTGCACCAGCGACTTCAACTAGGTGAAGTGTCAGCAGTTACCCAGGATCGCATTTCCAAAGGCGCATGACATAAAATAAACAAACCTTCTAGTGATGTTTTGTGGAGTCTGCAGTGCGGCCCCAAGCGCACGGAGCAGCAGGCTTGGGGGGCCCTGGATCGTTACCATCTCCCCCCGCTCCTCCACCACTGCTGGGCTGCACCCTTCATCTCCCCCCTTCTAATTTACTAGCAGCATTCTGGGATTTTTATGGCCCTTTGTTTTTGTTTGCTTTTTTCCCCTTTGTTTTGCTTTTGTTTTTTTTCCATTAAAGAAAGAAGAGAACAAAAACTTTTTTTTGGCCGCAGCTCTCGGCTCATTTTTGGTTGCTTTCTAACGCCAAGAGCAGCAGGATCCAGGAATTCGTGTCGCGGTGCCAGCGAGAAAGCACTGACCCAAACAAGGGAGGCAGCGCTCGGCCCGCGGAGCCTGCCAGGGATCAGCGCGAGGCCAGCGCGCCCGTGCTGCTGAGTCATCAGCGCCCCAGCTGCTGCGCGGCCTTTTCTGGGGCCGCCGCTGTTGCCGAGATGCCTGCGAGCTGCCTCATTGCTCCTTCTATAGTCATGCAGCGCGCCCAGGCGCCTCACGGAGCCGGCAGCCGCCGCCGGGCCCAGCACACAGCCTGGCGGCCGCCGCCGCACTGCGCGTCCCGCTGCGCCGCCCGGCGCTGCCTCCCTCGCCCAGAGCCGCCCTGCTCGCCCCTGTCCCTCTGCTTCTGCACGAGTCCTCTTCCCATTTGCGCTCGCGCGTTTCGGCCTGTTGGGCTGAGATCACAGGGCTGGAGACGCGAAGGGGCTGCCAAGGTGGGGCCTGCGTTCCTTGCAGGCCAGCGCTGGATTGTTCCCTTCAGCGTAGGATAAATAAACGTGTGCAAGCTACAGACACGGAAAATGAGCACTTGGCATTGCTGAAGTCCAGGACTGAGCTGAATTAATGACACTTCTTGTTAGGCTCAGTCTAATTTTAGAGAAAAGTCCACAGCCTCCCAGATTCCACAGAGAAGAAATGCTTCTTCATGTGCATCTTGCACTTTCCTTCACCCAATTTCATCTATAAAACCTTTTTATTCTACCATTTTTCTGCCCTGGGTACTCCCCTCCCTTACACGCTGCAGTTACCCTTGTCTCCTGCTCCATGTTTGGCACTTAACAAACTAGATGCATTCAGGCTTTCAGATCCTTCCACTTGGATCTAGGTTGTTAGAGCTGTAGGGTACGGGACCTGCCTCCCTCTCTCTTCCACATCAGACACATCCCAAATTCCACATGACTAACTAAACATGCCAACATTTAGTAACTGAATTAGTAATTCCAGATTGCAGTCTCCGTGCTCCTCTTTATCAGCTATCTTTTTGGGTACAATTAAGCATTGCAAAATCAGCTTTCAGAGCGCTTTAGTTTCCAAGAGGCTTTTTTCCCACTAGCACCTCAGAGACCTGAGTGTGGACCAAGCCCACAGCCTACCTTAATATTGAAGGAGGTCTCCATTGTGAAGAGTTGGCTATTGAAGTGTAAGAGAGGAGAAAAACAACAGGTAGAGACCGATGGGAGAGGCCCAGCAGAGAGTGAAATAGTCCTGGCCGCTGTGGCAGGCAGTTGTGTCTGCAGCCAAGTGGCCTAGCTGAGATGGACATGCCAGAATTGTGGGGCAGATTCAGCTCAGAAAGGAGGCATTTTCTCAGATCCACACAGACAGCTCCTTTTCCCAGGAGAAAATAGATAGCTGTGACTGTTTCCCAAAAGGAGTTTACAATATTGCATTAAGATCAGTAGTGTATTTAAATCTAGTTCTGTCCAAATCAATATAGAAGTAGTCTCTCACTGTATGAAGTCTCTTATTGCAGACAAATGTAGGTATAGTCAAAATCAGATGTGGAAATATCATCTGTTAAGTACTTTGAGAAAGCTTGTAAGAAATCCATATGTACCTACAGCCAAATGAGTAAATTCTAAATTGCCCAAAGGGTTTGTGGGCAACACTCCATTACACCATGTGTAAGGAGAGCCTGGAGGACTCAAAGAAAGCCTTAATCCTTATAAAAATGAAAAAGCTCTTGGAAATTTCGCTGTAAGAAGCCACCCTGTACCACCTGGAGGAGGGGAACAGATTAAATGGGATTAGGTGGGATTTTTTTAACTTTAATTTACGCAATGTTTCAGGGATTGCAGAGAAAACAGGGAAAAAATGCACTGTAGACATCCAATTTCCTAATTACTTGCTTATGCAGAGCTGGAAGCTGTGTGTGGCTTGTGATGAGGTGTTATGACAGTGTCTGCATGCGTGGTGAAAAGCTGTGTATGGTGAGGCTCATCCCATGCAGTGTATGCAGCTACAGTCATGCTGTGCTAAAGAGATCTGCGCCACTGCAATATCTGAGTCATGCTTTTCTGTAAACCAAGAGTGTTTCTATGCCACTGCAGCGACTTCATCCTATAGGAAGGTTTCTCAGGTACTACTTGTCACCTTGAGCCTAACCATAGAGAAAGGACACTTTGAATTCAAGAGGCCCTACAGCATTCCCCCTTGTCCAGTTATGGGCTTTTTGGTATCACAAGATCCAGA
Source organism: Nothoprocta perdicaria (assembly GCF_003342845.1). Taxonomy (NCBI): domain Eukaryota; kingdom Metazoa; phylum Chordata; class Aves; order Tinamiformes; family Tinamidae; genus Nothoprocta; species Nothoprocta perdicaria. Next base: position 173,847 of record NW_020455788.1, on the reverse strand, counting down.
GATGTGTTCTAAAAATCAGCCATCACTTGTCATTTAGGTCCATGCCAGCTGTGGCCAGTAAGAGATGGTTGGGAGCAGCTTGGGCAGCCTAACACACCCTTTGAAGAGGTCAAGCTCGGATCTGCTCTGATGCTGTCGTTCAGTCAGTCCTACTGATACTGCCCTGAAAAAAACAGATCTTCCAAGCTAGTATTTGGTGTGGTGACTTCCGTAGGCAAACAACATAGTAGATTGGCCCATAAAGAACTGCTTCCCAGGGCACCTCTTCATCATGGTAGCCTCAGACAGTCCCCAACAGGCCTTTGGGCTTGCTGTGGGTGCTGGCAGCCCTGATGAATGCCTCCTTCTGGCCACAGAGAGGGAGAGGACTTCTGTCTTCATTCTCCTGCATCTGTCTACACTGTTGGCTGCTGTTAGCATTCACATAACTTTTTTTCACCTCAAAGCTTCAGAGAGCCTATGAAATTGATACCTTCGGGTCATAAAAGTGTTTGTTTGCATATCGTGGCCATGGATAGTTGCTCCTCTGCCTTCAAAGAATTTATCTGAAGAGCCCCAGGAGGCTTCAACTTTCTCCCCAGTACTTTTTACGTCAATTCATTTGTCATTTACATTGACATTTATTTTCAAGGCCTCCTATGGAACTATCCCAGAATATCTCAGAAAAGCCTCTTCCTTTGCATGTTGAGAGACTATTCCTCTGAACCCCGACATAATGAAAGACACGGCGTTCTCTGCAGCAGGCCCACAGCTTTACAGATCACTTTGCCTGGAGGTGAAGTAAATCTCCCTTCTCTGGCTTTATTGAAAGAAAAGGAGATAAAAAGAAAGCATGAGTGAAAAGGGATAAATCAATGAAGAAGATGGAGTGAGGAAAGCAACAGCTTGAAAATGACAATTAAATCGATTATGATGAAGAAAAAGAAGTCAGTTTTCCCAAGAAATGGAAGAAGTTCAGGCTATTGGCCCGTATACTGCAGAAGGAGAGTTTAGGATCACATGGAGAAAGAACTTCAGGGCAATACAAAGCCAGCAGTAGATGCAGGGATGTGCCTGCCTGCTTAGACAGCTCAGGCCTGCCCGGTTCTCTGCAGATTTTCAGTCTAGCATATAAGAAAAATAAGAGGCACAAAGCAGCAGGTTCCCAATTATTTTCTGATGCCATTTGAAACGCATTTGGCATCAGTGCTCCATGTGGTATAGCACCCCGAATGTCTTATATGGCTTTTATTTCTGGTAATTTCCATCCTTTTGCTACTAATCTCCACTTGCAGGGCTGGGCTGGAGCTGTCTAAGAGGTCCAGCTCTGTCCTGCCTCCAAGCAGAAGCCCTGCTCAGACGTGCCCAACAGGAGCCCAGCTTCTCCGAGCTTCACGGCTTCAAGGCTGTGGTCCTTGGGGTGCTGTCAGTGAAGGAGGAGAACAAGCTGGCTCAGGAGAAAGAGAAGCCCAAATACGCTGAATTTTGTGCTCTTGCCTCCCCTAAAGTTTCACAAGACACACATCCCAGCTCTCTTTTATATATAACTATACTGGAGGGCGAGTAAGGGGCCGGCAAGGGGAGAGCTGCCTCCGTTCCCATGTGCAGCTCTTTGAAGCCCCACAAACCTTTTGTCCAAGAGACTTGATAGGATTGTAATAGGATTGTAATTCTTGGTGGTGTCGTGGCACTGTTTCAGTATCAGTGTCATAAAGGTTTTAAAAAGGATAGTTAATCATTAATTGGTTCGTGCTGTACTAGCACATACTGTAGCTTAAAACTGAACATAAAAATCTAACAAAAATGCACATATCCACCAACATTTTGCAGTGCAGATCATTAAACCAACAGTGAATGATACATTCCCTTATCAAATCTTCCTGTGGCACAATGCAAACTTAGACAGTGCTGTTTGTAGACTCTAGTTTTACCAATAGACAAAAAATGTTTTGGATTTTCCTTGCATAAAGTATTAGCGGTCTGTATGTCACCTGTGATAGGACCCGCTGGTTTGATTTTTGCGGTACTGTATTGGAATCCAGCTAAAATCCCTTTCCCTATTTTATGCACAAAGTGTTTCACTTGCAGAATCACGGTATATCCCTCTCCTGCAGCAAAGATTCAATCAAAAACGCTTTCATGAACTTTCATGTTAGCAAGATTTAATTTTACATACTATATCGTGCGACATTTAAGGAGTAGTCTGAAGCAGTGAAAGACGAAGCTAAATCTTAACTATTGTCCTGAAACAAATGAGCAAAGGATGTTTCTGAAGGCAGAACAATTCACAGCATTCAGGGATGCACAAAGGAGCTCCAAGGCAGTAATGTATTCCCAAGTGATGCTTCACAGCCGAGCGTGAGACACTGGTTGCCTGCAACATCACTGTGAGCAAAGCACTTAATCACATTCTCAACATTAACACACACATGAAGAGGTTAAAGAGAATTAAGAGAGGGCAGGAAAGTACCAAGCTTAAAAAGGAGCAAAATCAGACTTGGATATTGTAAGCAAGTCAGCAGGCTTCAATATCTGATAGGATACTAGAATAAATTATCAAGTAATCAATTCATAAGCACCTAGAGGATATCAAGGTAATCTAGGACAACCTGGATTCATTTGTTAAGAACAAATAGTGTCAAAGCAATCTAAATCCCCTCTTTGACAGCATAACTGCCTGACTCTGAATGGCAGAATAATAGGTGTTTATGTCTGGATTTCAGCGCGGATTTCAACAGTGTCTCATCTGACCTTTGTCTGAGCAGGCTGCAGAAATGCAGCGTAAATTGAATCATCATAAAACTGGTGCACAGTTGTGGAAAAAAAATATTTTTAATGAAGAATCCTTAGTAAATAATTTGCTGTCAAATGGAAACGGCCTGTAAAAGGGAGGCTCTGTACAGGTGTGTGCTGGTCTTAGTCAAAGAGCAGTATTTAAAAGCCTGTGATTAACAGAGAAATGGCCTAAAACTGATTTTGTAAAGGCAAGCAGCAACCCCATCTTTAGTGTTTTTCCACAACAGATGAGTCAGAGCTCTGTGAGCGCTTATTAAGGTACACAGCCTGGGAATGAGAGCAGTCCCTGAGAGCCCTTCCGGTCCTAAATATCTTGGCTTTCTATTTACTTCACTATTAGGCTGAAATAAGATTTTTCTTCCTGATGTTTTAATTAAGAGCCAATTTCCTAAGGTCATTTCTTTTCAGTAGCCCCGTATAGCATTTCTTATCAGCTCAGAGGAGGGGCATGTGAACATTTTAAGCAATGGCTGTTGATCTATCTCTCTCCTAAAGGTAACTCTGTCTTGCCTTCAGACACAGGCAGGTCAGGGTCGAGCCTGCCGAGGCTTCCCAGCTCCTGAGCCGCTCGCCTGCGTGCAGCTGCTTGGGCGAGACTTACTGGAAACCTTCCCCGTTAGCAAATGGTCTGTCTGAACTGCTCGTCAGATTTCAGACTTCCACTTCTTCAGGATGTCTCTGGAAGAGGGAAGACGTCTCTGGCAACAGATCACTCTGCATAGGACAAGCCACAAGCCTAGGACAGAACTGCGGGCAAATGAAGGGGAATGGTCCAGAATATGATCAGGGCCGAAGGGATTAAGTACCAGCAGCCATGAAGTTTTTTGTTGCAGCCAGCCAAGATGAAAAACTCATTCCTGCCTTGGTGTGAGCTCAGAGCCTTGTTGGCAAAACCTGTAGCCACAAACCTATCATTTTGAGTGGTATGTGGCACACAGGCAGTGGAAACTAAACCGAGGCATGTGCGCTGGAGCTTGCGACAGCAGCAGCAACAGCAGCTGAAAAAAAACCCCCAACCCCTATCAAATCTCAGAATCAAAATAACACAGGGATGAATTCATTTCAAAGGGCTGCTCGGTGTCTGACTTGGGGTCATTTCAAATCAGCAGTCACAGCTGTCATAGTCAGGGTCTATAAAACATAAAAGGAGAAGAAATCCCTGCACATAGACAGACACACACATACCTAGGACACATGCTCATCAAATACTCGCGGTGGGGGAAGAGATAGCTGCACAAATATTCCTCCCTGGACACAAGTAAACAAATAGTACCCCTTCAAAAAAAAAAAAAAAAAACTCTCTCCCCCTACAAACACACACATATATATGCAAAATAACTTGAAACCTATGTTGCATTTCCAGAGAGCAGCTTTGTTATTTTCTTTCTTTCCTAAATAGCCCTCCTGTGCCTCGGTGGCTGCAGCTGTCCCTGTGTCATTCCCTGTGAGTGAGAGGAGAGCACAAGTGCTGGCTGTCAAGAAGCAACAAGTCAGGGGCTTTGCAGTACTGACATCCTCTTCTCCAGCTGATTTGTGAACAGCCACCGTCACAGGGCCCCGTTCGAGTGTACAGACTTCAGCTCAAGCACACAGATTTCAGGCAGATGGGAGCAATGCCTTCTGCTGCCAAAGTAGGTTTTGATTTATCAAAGTATGAAAACTCCAAATCTCAGATAACCATGTGCAATATTTACAGCCCAACACAAGGTTCCTAATCCCATGTTTACACCTCTTGATAAAGATGGTAAATTGCCTTTGCCATGGGACAAGATTATAAAAGGTTAATTTACTGCCCAGAGATAAGGGCCATTATTAATGTACTCCAGGGGCTATTGTTAAAAGATTCAGAAAAGTTGCTCTAGAAAAATTCTCCCTGGCTATTGTGGACAACTGCTGTGAGTGGCTCCTGACACAAATAATGGCCATCCTCTGATGAGCCCACCTAGGTGTGGGTTGACCAGGTGCCCATCTGCTTTGCACTCCCATCACATCCGTGGTAGCTGGGCTGTGGTTATGATACAATGTCGGCAGGTCTTAATTAGGCTGGAGAGAGGTTATGCTGTCTCTTCTCTCCAAAAGAGAGAGAAGATTAAGCTGTTTCTGTCCATCCTGTTCAACTCAGTGAATTGGTGGCATGAAGGCAGCTGACTTAGACCCCAAGACCTCAAGACCCCCCAGGTCCTTTAACATCAACTTCCCATCAAACAGAATGAAGAATGGAGAGGTCATTTTGTGTTTGGTGTAGCACAAGCCAGGGATCCTCACTAGATGTTTCTGCATCAGTCGTATAACTTCTGTTGAGCGAGACCGTATTTTTAAGTGTCCTCTTGAGTTAAAGAACTCAAGCAGCAGAAAATCCACTTTATTCTAGACACTTTTGACCTTTTTTTGTGTGTGTTTATCTGAGTTTGCCTAGTGTCTGATTCAAACCACCAATTTTGTTATGCCTTTTTCTTACAAATGATATAGCAGGTATTGTCAAGATTTGTTCCTACATAAGCACTCCGAGACTATAATCAAGTTACTCTAAATAATAACAGATTTAGCATCCTAAGTCTGTCAGGAAGCTATGTTTTACAGATCTGAAGTTATGCCTTTCCCTGCTTCAGAACTCTCTCCAATTTATCACCAGCCTTTCTGCAGTATGTGTACTTGGTCACCTCTCACGATCTCAAAATACTTTGCAGGGTCTTTGGATTGCTGGAACACTCTTTCCTGTTTTGGAAACTCTTTTGCTCTATATATGGCTCTGCGTTGGGCTGCAGTCAGACACGCTGTTCAGATGAGTCCACCTTACCAGTCTCTCCAGATGGATCTTTATAGCTGCCATGTCCCATCATTATTTGTTTCCCTGTCATTTTTTTTTTGTCACACAAATTGATTCTCTATTTTTCCTTTAGTTAATTGATAGAAGTATTGAGTAGCTTTGCCTCTTAAACAGATTTCTTAAAGGCTTACGACAGTAGCTTGCACATGACAATGATTCCCCATTTGCAGTTTCATTTTTTTATGATGTTGAGAGGAATGTAATTTATTTGTTCTTGTAATTTGTTTAATAAGGCCAACATTGATTTGTGTAATGCTATTTTTGTCAAATGCCATAGGGGATGAAATCAGCTGCTTTACAGAGATCCAAGTACATTGTATCAGGACCAGGTCCTTTATCAACCAAATCCGTAAACTCATCAAAAACAATGTGAAGTTTTTTGGTGAGATGAAACTCTCCATATTGTTGTGTTGCTCTGTGTTACAGATGCCACCAACTTCTTTTACGTCACTAATTGCATCCCAGTCTGCCCAGAACTGATGTCAGGCTAAGAAGCTCTGCAGCCCCATAGCACCCTATCAAACCTGTAAGTTATCTGCACCCACCAGGTTACATTCTCCAGTGCGCTAGAGTTTTCATCATGTTCTGATGTTTATTAAACAAAAATAATAATTAGAGATTCAGGGTGGGATATATCTTCCCTAACATTAACAGTCTAAATACTAGGATCTTGTATAAATTACTTTCTTAGATGTCTTCTATAATCTGTATTGAAAAGGGCAGTTTGCCTGGTCCTAACATCAATTTCTGCAATAGGTGAGATAAAACAGTGTAGGCTGAAATGTCCTTTGGGGCAGCCACGCTCTTTGGGGCAGCCACTTCTTTGGCTATAACATGCGTCCAGGTGAGTCCTTCAGCTCAGCTGTGAGTAGCTGTTGAGCTGCTTGCCAACCTCGGAAAGTTCTTCTTTCCTCTTTTAATGGTCTTGTTCCCAGCGAGACGTAATCAGTTTTACTCATGTAACCAGACCATGCAGGCTCTAAAAACCTCTTCATATAGGCACCCAGTGACTTCTGATTTTTAATCCATAACACAGATATACCAATAACTGCCTTTTCTACATACCCCTGCTGAGACACTCTGCTGTCCAGACATGGCAATTAATCGTGTAGGAACAGAGCCTGCAGCCTCTTCCCGAATGAAGGAGACTATGTGGCTCTTTATGGGGACTATTCATACGCAGAAAAGGCGCAGAGCTGTGATCGATATTCCCTGCGTATCACAGGTCCTGTGTCATGACCAATGATGGCATCAGGAAGCTCAAGGAGATACGGTGAAATTACTTCAATAGCGTGTAAAGCAAAAACTAAAGGAATAACGAAAGATTACAAAAGAAGTTGAGGTTTCATGGGTTTCTATTTCAAAAAGAGACGTTCTTTTTACTGGATTTAAACTTCCCTGTGCTAATCAGATCTGGTAGCAGTGGATTTGGGTATGAGAAATATAAAGGGTTTTACGGGTTTCCCTGCTTTATAAGCATATAAGAAATGGCCAACTGGGTCAGATTAACGGTCCATCTAGATCAGTTATTCTGCTTCCCACAGTGGCAGCTGCAGATTATATTTAGGGAAAGCACATGAGCATTTGATAAAAATAGCACTATCCAAATCAGAGTTGCCCTCATTAAATGTGTTTCCTTAAGGGCCACTCTGAGGAGGAAACTGCTGAGGCTGTTGTTACCCTCCTAATTGCTGCTGGGCTGTCTCCTTGTGGTCATTCTGGAAAAGATGGTGTGGGCTCTTCTGGGGCGCTTGTCCTTCAGGCTGTTGCTCCCAGAGTCAGGAGACTCTGGGCTTTCAAGATTTATTAAATGAATACATTTAATCCTCATGACAGCAGATAAAAGGTGAAAAATTTGACCCCTTAACAATTTCATAAATCAGGCTACTAAGAAAAGTGACAGCAACTGTAGTATTTTAAAATGTCTCATTATTTTAGTCCTTGACTCGTGGTACATGAATGCTTAGCACAGGCAATATTATGATTAGTCCCTCTGTGTCTCCACATCCTACCTGCAAAAAGGAGAGAATAATATTTGCCTACTTCACAGGATATTGTCATAATAAATATTTTAAAGATTATGAGATGTTCAGATGCTAAAGACTAGGCTTTATCCAACAGCCTACCATAGATATAGACTGAAAGATCTCCCAGGAGTGTCTGGAATCTCTTCTTAAAAGGAGAAAAATATCTCCACTAAGGAAGATGTTAGAGCTTTGGGGAAAAAAAAGACCAAAATGTGAGTGTGACCATCACAAAATAAGGATTTTGAGACATCAGAAAGATTAAAAGAAAGCGTTTCAGTAGGATTTTGTCACTGATGTGGTTATAAGAGAGTGGGAGAATTAGCTGCATAGCTCTGAAAAAAAACTGTTGAGAGTCGTAGTTTTTGCTTTCAAATTCCAGTAGCATCATTGACTGCCTGTGTGGCTTTCACTAAGTCATGCTGTGTTTGAGGCAACAGCATCTTCATCTGTAATGCAGGGATAACAGTGGTTCATCTCGGATATAGTGAGATTAAATTAATTAATGTTTGAAACATTGTAAGTCCCTCATGCAGCTCTACTAGAAAACGATTAAAAATGTCGCCATTTGGGAACCATAAAATGGACAAGAGACATTGGAGAGAACATGAACTCTTTCATGTTATTTTAAATGTAGAATCCATGATGTCGTTTATGGAAGATGGAGAAGTAACACAGGGACATCTGTTCTGCTGCAGGGACATGTCACTTTCTGATCCCTGCACAGTTCAGTATTGCTGAGAGGTACCTGAAACCCTTTTCCATCAAGCGGGAACAGAAACAGGGCAACCTCCAAAGCCAGCGGTGCCAGTAACTGTCAAACCTGTCCTGGAGCCATGAGCAGAGAATGCAGCCTGCATAGTTCATTCAATCTGTGATCACTCCTGTGAGAGCAAGTGCCAGGTATGATGTGGCTTTTGGAACGTGGGAGCAATGGGAACTACACTGAGAACAAATAACTCATTTCACCCGGGTCAGCAGGGAGAAATTGCTCGTCGCCTCCGCAGCCCCAGGCAGCATAAGAACAGGCAACACTGCTGGCAAGGACTGGAGAGCTGCACTGACCACTGCTTAACCAGCCTTTATTCCAAGTGAAGATGCCTGTTCCCTTACACAAGGAATAACCCAAACATATTTTCAGCTGATGGTTTTCAAGAGACAGTCCATGGATATGTGACACTTGCACGAACCATCTCCCTGAACTGAGAGAACAAGAGCGTGCTATAAAAATACTTAGGCAAACCTGCTTGTTGACAGACAGTTCAGCACCTGCCCCAGTGACACCCGGCAGGCCTTGGTCGAGATTCCTTAGCAGCTTTCCTATGACTTTGACTCTACTTTCTCATTGTGCCCTGCACTCGTGTATTAGCCCTTTCCCATTTAATATTTAAACTCTGAGTTCCTTGGGCAGGACTCATTGTTTTCTTCCGTGTTTGCACACCAGCTAACATGGGGAGGTACTGGTCCGTGACCAGGACTCCTAGGTACCACATTTAGGATTATTATGCTAGTAATTAGTAATGTTTTTCTCTTTAATCTCTGGGCTTGCTGAGGCAGTCACCTGCTGCAATTGTTCTCTGCCCTGGGGCTCAGTCTGTAGTCAGGTTGGTTTTCTGGCTATCTGGTAGTTTGATCTCAGTGCCCCCTCCTTTATGCTGACCCTCCCTTCAGACTGGCAGACTGGAGTGTCCTAAAATGCTTTGGAGGGTGGTTGGCCAGCCTGCCTTTGGACCCACCCCTTCTGTTGGGGACAGTTTGTGTTCCCTGTTAATTCTGTGTGCTCTCCTTTTAGTTACTCCTTTCTCAACATCCCCCCAGCTCCACATTGCTGTTTCCAGATTCTCTGCTATACTTGATCTGGTATAGCAGTGTTTTCTACGCTGGATTAATTGTGGATCACTTGTTCCTTCCAAGTCACAGTGCTAATATCCATGCAGAGCTTCTGTTGGTTCACTGCAAATCTCGAAGAGAGAAATCCCAGGCAAGATGTATCTCTGAGTGACTAACTTAAATACATTAGGAGATTCAGGAAGAAATCTGGAGGATAAAATGCTTTATATTTGTGCATCATGCCCCAAATCATACATTTTTGTTTATTGTTTCTGGATGTATTACTAGGGAGGTTGTACATGCAGACCTGGAAATATCAAAAGCGCTAGTGGCCACTGTGTGAGTTGCCTGTGTAAGCATTAGGGCAAAGAGGGATATTTCCAAGGGCCTGGGCAAATCACTTCTTCACATAGTGCTTAGCTTCCCCAAATAACAAAGTGATGAAAACACTGATCAGGGTAGGAACAGGTGGATTATTTCCCTTCTTTTCTTTTGTTCCCTATTGCCCTTTGGCCAATGGTGGCCCACCAGCGACTTAAGAAGCACCTACCAACCTGCTGGGCAGTTGAACCATCCCTGCTGGCATCAGCTGTGCAGGCAAGGTCGAAGTGGAGTCATGGGGATAGCCCACTAGAGAGCAGGTGACACGCTACAGAGAGGACAGAGACAGGAGTACCTCCGGTCCCTAGCGAGACCTCTAACACTTTATTTTCACGTGGACTGCTGCTAGCATCTTTCTACAGCTGTGAGAACCTGTATTTCCAGAGGGCTGTCAGGAGGCAGTACGAGGAGGTAAGAATCTGGGAACTGAAGACCTCTTGCCTTTATTCCAGACTCTGACGGAGCTATTTCCAAGCCACCCAGAACATCTAGATGCTGCACAGGGCTGTCAGCTAAATGGGAAATTAAATAGTGATTCAGACACTTCAGGAGTCCTGGGCTACGGCAGGAAACTTCATGGCTTCACAAAGGCCACAGGAGGCCATGGGATAACCTGGCCAGGCAGGATTAGAAATACCAGGCATTAGAGAAGACAGCAAGAGCCCTAACCCAGCTTTTGGTGACCTGCCTGAACAAACAGCTACAACAGAGAGCTGAGAAATGTGATATTTGTGCTTGTGTGAGAACCAGCTCCCTGGAACAGTTATTACCATCTGCTGAATTGGACAGAGCGTGGTGGAAAGTCAGGATTGATCTCTTCTAGCTGGAGAATGTGACCTACCTAAAAATGATTGATTATTTCTCAGGATTTGCTGAGGTTTGTAAGTTGTTCAACATCACCTCAGCTGCAGTATTGGAGAGGACAAAAACACTACTGCAGGAAATCCGTTTTTGCTCATTTTGGAGTTGCAGACAAGACCTTAAATTTTCTTTTGAGGCTTTTGGAGGAATTTGCAAGTACCTTGTCACATCCAGGTCCCATTTTCCTTTGGGATAACGTTACACTCAGTGAAGACAATCAGGCATTTCCTTTCCGACTTCTCATCTTCCTATCGTCTCCTCTTGGCACAACAGTCGACACCTCTAGCAAATGGGCTCAGCCTTGCAGAGGAGCTGTGGGAAGAGAGCGGAGGCCCAAACATCTCGCCCTGCCAGATCCTTGCTGGCTGGGCTCTTGAACTCAACAAACGAAGGAAGATCAACATAAAACATCTGAAAAGCAGGCCTTGGAACAGCAAACTCCTTATGCATATTGAACTCCAGAGAGCTTCTTTTCCAAACAAAATGGAGCAGTGCAGGGATGAGCCAGAAAGCTGCAGTTCCATTTTATTAGTGTGCTAGCAAGAATCAGCCATTAGCACATTCTCATCTTGCTGCCTCGCTTAATGGGTTTCAGATACACTCTGATTATCTACCCGGAGAGCAACTGTGACCCCTTCTGATTCCTACCCCGTCCTCCAAATCCTCCTCTTGCAGCTAGAAAAAGGGAGAGGCCTCCTGCAATTTTGGGAGACCTGAAGAATCCAAGTGTATTTAAATATAAATGTAGGCAAATGCTACAAGCAGTGAATAATCCCCGATGCAGGGTTACAACATCATATGCAGAGCTGTTCATTCTTGTGCTGTGCTGGTGTTTCATTCTCATTTTCTGCTGTTTAATGAAGGATTCACAGTCCTTCCCTTTTCATAAAGGTTTTGCGGTATTTGTTGTGAACACTCAGACTCACTGCTCTGGGGGCAATTAATGGGCACATAGTAAACAAGTAAGAGCCTGTGTAAACAAGAAATGAAGATAATTCTTTATTCACCTCAACCACAGAGTCTTGCGTCTCCGAAGTCTTGGCAAGCCTCAAACTCAGAGTTCCTCCCTCCACCAGGATGAGACATTAGCTAGTGTGTCAAGCAATTACATAGGGTATTTTTTTCTGCAGAGCTGTGACATCATTCCTGGCAGCTCCCCAAGGCCCCAGATCCAATTACCTGAGTCACCAGCAAAGGGAAATTGCCAAGGGGCTGTCACTGAATTCAGCTCTGGTGAATGCGAGAGCAGAAAAAGCCAAGTGAAATGGCTGACAGCAGACGAGGGGGGAGAGAGGAGGAGAGAGCAGCAGCAGCAGCAGCAGCAGCAGTTCCTCTTCAGAGAGATGGAAGAGAAGCTGGATAAGGAAAGGAAGGGAGAAACACTTACCAGAGAACAGAGGGGAAACTCTGTCAGGGGGATTTCCAAGTCATGTCTGTATCCCAAATGTGCCTGTGGCCTCACACAGGTCAAATGCTTTTTAAGGCTTTTTTGTTTTTCTTCATATGCAATTTAAAATGAACCTTGAGGGTAGATGGGACCAACGCCCTTTTCTTCTGTGATGCCTGTGGAACGTGGATCTGTAGCTTGCTGGCTTTGCTTTCTGCAAAAGCTGTTTTCCAGCACTCTGAGAACTGCCCCGCTCAGTGCTGGCCATTCCCTGCCCCGGGCTCCGCTCCCTTGGCAGCTGCAGTGTCTTCCTGGCCCGAGGAGCGTGCGCGGAGGGCACGGCTGCTCTGGAGCTGGCACGTGGAGCCTTGTTTTCATAACCAGGCCTCTGGAGGCCCCTGTTAGTTACTTCACCAGAATTCTTATATGTAGCAGCAGAATGAAATTCCCTCAACACTGTGAGGAAATGGAGGCCTCCATTGCCCAAGGAGCCAGCGCTGAAGCGGTGGCTTTAGCTCATACAAAAGGACAGAAGCCATTATCAAAACTCGGGCATAAATAGATTCCGTATTCAGCTCACACTTTCCAAACTGCAGATACTCCCATGAAGAATTTCACCTACATGTGGCACAAATAGTTAGTGCCACGGAAGGAGGTTAGGGTGCAGCACACAGAAACGCAAGCACAGAGAGACCGACAGAAACAAGATCACATGCTGATCGAGCAGGTAAGAAGAATAAACGCAGCCCATAAAGCACAGCAATATGCTCTGCTCACAAATGCATAAGAAGTGCGGTGCGCACACAAAAGCTATTAAGATGTATATGCAGCCTCATTAATCTGGGCTGTTTTACAAACCTTATTCCCTGGCTTTCATTGGGGATTTAGGTGATAAATGAGGCCACGTTGAAATCTGGCAAAATGCCGCCTTCCTCCGAGCGTACTACAGAATAAATATCTTATATAATGTGTAAAGCACAAGGGGGAGGGGGCATCACCAGGAAGAAACACATGTCCAGGCATGTGTTGGCACGTAGGGCTGCAGGCTTCATCTGCAGTGCAGTGTGTGTGTGTATGTACCGTGTGTATGTGTGAGAGTGGGGGCTGGATGTATGGCCGAGGCTGTGGGAGCTGTGGGAGAGAAGGAGGGACCTTTGACTACAGAGCTCAGCTCCGACCCCGTCCCCAGCCTGGAGGACTTGCAATGGATGACCTTCATGGTCTGCTCCAAAGGTCACAGGCTAAGTAGGGGTATGGAACTTAATTTATCATGGGTAGGTCGGGGAGTTGTCTAGAGATAAAGATATTTTGTCAGCCTCGTGACCTTTGCTTTGCATTGATGAACTTTTACTGGTGGTACCTCAGAGGTTTAGGAGGAATGGAGGACGTGAGCAGATAGTTGGATCCATGTATGAGTGTTTACTTGATCACTGATTGTAGAGCTACGTGCTAAAATAATTTACATGGCTTTCCCTCTCCTGCATTAATTTTCAGAGCTCTTGACACTCAGGAACCTAACAGTCTTTCCCAAGATTAGCCCTGGCATCTCGGACTCAAGCAGCTTTAAACAGGTGCTGTTGCCAGAGTCTTCTGTAAATGAGTGATGTTTGTTTTCCTTCATTCATGCCCTTCTCCCCAAAGCCATGCATTGTGCCCTGTCTTTACGGTACACATGTCTCTATGGTGCATCATTTAGGGAGGAAATTGCACAAGGTGCCTCCATGGGGACAGGGCACCGGCATGTGCAGGATGGCCACCCGGCAGAGTGATGGCACTTGGTCTTCCTCCTTTCCCCCGTGTGGAGACGCTGCCGTGGGCTGCACTCCCTCATCCAGCCATTCACTGCACTCTTGTAGCCAGGAATTCATTTCCATGAAACCTGTTCCTATTCCATCCCATTGCGTGCGATTTCTGCAAACTGGGCAGCGTTAGAAAGACTTTAAGGGAAAGGGACATATAGGTCACAGTCACGCAAGGTTTTTTCCTTGGGGAAGTCACCTGAAAACTAAACTGCAAGCAGATTATTTCCTTTTTTCACCTAGCAGATTTTAGGGTAGATTCAGTCCTGAATCACCTGCAGTTTTAGAGTGCAATTCCTCTCTGGAGAGTTTAAAAATGACAGCTTCAAACTATAGGCAAGCTATCAACCAAGGAATTGCGGCAGGCAAGAGAGCTGATTTATGTCTTTAAGACTACCTCCCTCCACCTCTAGTTTCAGATAATCACTTCCATGTCTGGAATGAGTGACCTATATAAGTACCATAGTCTTTCTTTGACCGCTTTTGTCTGGGTCTGCTCTCCCAGCTGCATTTGCAGAGCACCAAGGCACACCCAGACTGGCTTGTGGTGGGTTAATTCAGGTTAACCCACTGCTCCTGGAGAAATGTGATCCATGGGTAGCTGCCCAAACAATTCCCTACTTCCCAGCACTTCATGCTGCCTCTGCAGAAACCTGTCTGGCGGCACTGCCCTGCGTTTTGCTCCAGCGGGCTAGGCTACGAGGAGGCTCTTGCAGGTCTCTCGAGGAGGAGCGCGCTTTGCGGCTGCAGCTGCACTGCAGCCAGGCCCGCGGGCACCGGCGCGCCAGGGCACCCCGTGCCTGCAGCGGCTGCTGCCCCGCGAGCGCCCGGGCTCCCCGCACCATCACACCCGGCCTCTCTGCGTGTGCAGGGCGGCTGCCCAGGGCACGTCCTCCCCATCCATGCGTCCCAGAGCTGGCGTCAGGCTAAACCGGCAGAGCAGCTGTTGGAAGAAGGCTGCCGGCCGCCTGCTCTTCGCCAAAAAACGCTCCCTTTCCTCTCTTGTGCAAAATTTTTGTGTGAAAAAAAGGGGGACATGTAGACAAGCAGCCCCAAAGCTACTTCAAGTGCACAGATCTGTGTTACATTCACACCTGCTGCCTACAGTGTGGACTGAGTCCTCAGGTACATGAAGACTGCAGCTCCAGAAAGGACTGATGCAGTGCAGAGATCCTGCAGCTGTGAATGGCCCTGCTTGGATGCTGGACGCAGGGTGCTGCAGCAGCACAGAGCTCAGCGTGCAGAGATTTACTGTGCTTGCTTTGTCATGTGTAGGTTTGGTCCTTCTTTAAATGAGGCCGTGTTCTCCACATGTCTCTTCATTTGAATTCAGTGTTCATGGCATAATGGCCTCTGGATCCTCAATGGGTCCTTGAGGTGTCGCTACTACAACAATAATGCCAATAATGATAATAACAGTAAGGGGAGGATCATGAGTGCAGCACAAAGCACTCGCTTCTAGCCTTCAAACGGATCAATACTCTGACCTTCAAAGTCAAAGCATATTTATCTACTAAAAAGCTCTTGTAATATTTATTTGGAATTTTAAATATATTTTCATAGTGCCTCATTGCAGCTCTAGCAATTAGGCTTGCAGTATTGGGATGTCTGTGTGGTTCTGCAAGCGGGAGGATTCGAAACATCCTCTTGAACAGGTTTCAGAGCTCTGCAGACTATTAGCAGAACAGCTGATGAGCAGCACATACATCTTAGAAAGCCTGACCAATGGTGAGTGAGAGGGATTTATCTGGGGCGGCCCCAAGGACTCATGGATGACACTGACCTACTGCTCGGAGAGTCGCAGCACGTCCCCGTGCCCGGAGCAGGATTGCTGAAGCTCCCGGCTCCGGGGCTGGCCTCGCTCCTGCTCTGTCCCTGGTGTCAGTGGTTTGTGGGGGTCACATCTGCAGGGCTTCGCCTAGCACGCAAACCGCTGTGACCTGCAGGCAGCCGGGCTGAGCCGGCTCCATCCCTGGCAGCGGGTGACGGTCTGTGTGCCCTGGGTACCTGATCCGCAGCGGATGCTGCTCTCTTGTAGCTCTGTTCCCTGTTTCCTCCGCTGAAGCAGCTGCAGCGACACACACTTCATATTTTGGACTATTCCCATATTCACAAAACGGCTGTCTGTGTTCGCACAGACTCCCGTTGGCACCCGGAGTTGTGGCCAGTGACAAGGTGCAGCGCCGTGCAAGCCGCTCTCACTGCCCTGTGTCCCCGTGGGAGGCCGAGCGCATGCAGCAGCGCCCTGAGCCACCCGCTGCCCCATGGCAGTGCTCTTCCCGAGCCGAAGCCACGTGTGTCCCACAAAGAGCGAGGTGCCCGGGACGAGCCCCTGCGGGGACTGTGCCCCTGGCCCTGTGGCCGCACAGCGAGGCCCACGGCAGCTCTCGCGCTGCTCACGGGTGAGTGGAAGCAGCCGCGCCGTTCCTTGTGGAAGTGGCCGTGCCGTTCCTTGTGGAAGCTGCCGCGTGGCCGGCTCCACACAGAGCGGAGCCCCGGGGCTGGCAGGGGCTCCGGCCAGGAGTTTTGGGGACCAGCAGGCTCCGGAGCCCCGAGCAAGCGGGCAGGGGTGCAGCGCTGGGCACACAGCCTGCTCCCTGCTTTGCAGGATGCAGAACATGTGCAAGCGGCTGAGCGCGCCGCGTTCCCTGAGAGGCGGCACATAGGGCTGCACGGAGAGGGGGAAGGGGAGGGAGCAGAGCACGGAGGAGAATTCCCTCTCTGCCATGCAAGATCCATCTTCCTTCCTCCCTGTCCTCCCCCCTTCCCTCACGGTTTGGTATCTCCACATCTGTGCAGAATTTCAGGCACTCGGGGCTCCCAGGAGATAGCGTCATTTTTGTGTTAAAGATGCTTATTGAATTTGACAAATGATGATTTATGACACGGCAACACGCATGGGGCGCAGGGAGGAATCTCAGCTCCTTGTCACGGACCGGGAATCTGTTTCGTTCCCATCTCAGCCCCTCGCCTGCCTCTCATTGGAGCTCTGAGCAGATCAGACTCGACAGATGCGGGGAATGTGTTTCTTAGCAGAGAGAGGAAGAAACAGCCTAAGATAGAAACAGCAAGAGCAGAGCGAGTTTATCTTCCACTGTGCCTCCCTTTAACCCACCACACCTTCCGGACCCAGTAGGGCATCCAGAATAAATAAATTAGCTTTAATTGTCATGGTATCACTAAGGTTGGAAGGGGCCTTTGGAGATCATCTGGTCCAACCGCCCTGCACACGCAGGGTCTCACTTAGGGCATGTTACACAGGATTGCATCCTAGCAGGGTTTGAACATCTCCGGAGAGGGAGACTCCTGCTTTGAAGAGACGTTACTGGGGCAATGTTACTGACCCAGTTGCCTGACTTTGAATACAGCCTCTCTGGATTTTCTGCACTGTCATGACAGTCCAAATTCAGTTTTCAGGCCCGGGCTGTTGTCCTCTGGGCTGAGCGGGGTCTGGATCCTCAGGGTGCAGCTGGTGCAGATCTGCAGCATCCCCTCCTTGCTCCTTCCCCCCTGGCTCTTCCGTTTCGGCCATGCACCTTTGCGTGCATGCACCAACGCCAGGTCTGGCCTTGTGCAGCACAGGGAGCGGGAGCTGTGCTGCTTCCAGGATCTGCTCAGGTCTCCACACGTCCTTGCTGCTTTTGCCAACCGCAGAGTCCAAGCTGATAAATCCAGGGCACAGGAGCCAGCCCCACGCAGAGCTGTGGTTCTCCCAGGACCGTCCTGCTGGAGGCAGGAATGTTGGAGAGCGCGCAGCGAAGACCCGAGCGCCTTCACACAAACCCAGCAGGCCCACGACTGGCCTGGCACCAGCCTGGCCGGGCTCCTTGGGAGCCGGGCAGGTGTCTTTCCACCACACAGCGGCGTTCAGGGAAGGTCTCCTAGCTCAAATACCACGCAGAGGCGTCGAGGCAGCTCGCGCCTGGCACCAGGCCCGAGCTCATAAACCCTCCCCAACCTGGCGTGCTGGGAAGCACAATGTGGAGTGGTCCTGCTGGGAAGCAGCCCAGGACCAGCAGAGTTGACCCTGAGCCAGAGCTAATAATCCCTGCTGGACTCGGGCTGAGCTTGTGCATGACGACTGGGTGTCCCTGCCTCGTGTTCCCAGCATGGGGGCTCTGCATAAACGGGGCTCCCCAGTGTCCGAGGTCTATCCCAGCGCCCTTCTCCTGGATCACGGAAACATGGCAGCAGTGTCTCGGGACGGCTCGAGGGGGGACGCACCGAACGCTGCGTCCGTGTGCAAGCGCAGCGGGGCGGGAAGGGCTGCAGGGAGACCCTCCTCCGCTGGCAGGAGCCGCTGCGGAGCCGCTGCCGGGAGGCTGCGCAGCACATGGCGCCTCCACATGGAAGCCATTAGGCGGGAATGTCTGTGATGTGGGCTGGAGCAGTGTAAACAAGAGCCATGAATTATCCAGCACCTTGTAAGCGGGGCTCGAGAGGATCCCCTGCAATCCTCTCCTTCCCTCCCTCTTTTCCTATCTCCCTCCTTCCTTTCGGCTCCTCTCTCTTGCTTCCCTATATTACTGTAGACATTTCCTCATTTCCATGTGTGGTTAAGTAAGGCTGTGCCTCCCGCAGTCCTCCTCCCTCTAACCTGTGCTGCTATTCATGGAAGAAGGGGAAAGCCAGAGCGGGATTGGGTCCAAGGTCTCACATACCATCCCTGAGCTAAATCTGCCCAAGGGTGAGTGAAAACAGCTCCCTGGCTGCCTGGGTACGTCCCGCTCCCCGGGCACTCCTGCCAGCAGCAATCCCTGCCCCGGAGCCCTGCCAGCAGCTCCGAGTGCTCCCTTTGCCTCCGTTATCGTCCCATGGGCTGACTGTGACAGGGCACTGGAACAGGCTGCCCAGGAAGGTTGTGGAGTCTCCTTCTCTGGAGGTCTTCCAAACCCGCCTGGATGCCGCCCTGTGCCCCGTGGTGTCCCTGTTGGAGCAGGGGGGTTGGACTAGATGATCCCTAGAGGTCCCTTCCAACCTCAGCCATGCTGTGATTCTGCAGGGGGGACATCAGCAGCCTGCTGAAGGTCTGCAAGTCCTCGATATTCCGTCATGGCCTAAAGCACAGCTTACAGCAGCGCTAATGAGGTGTCGTGTCGTCTTCTGGCTCCAGAAGGCTGTCGTGCCTCTCCGGCTGCCTGAATGCGGAGAGCAGGGCAGGGGCTGGGGAGAGGGGGGTCGGGCAGAAACCTCCGTTATGGGGCTGATTCTGGTGGAGTAGCTAGCGTGGCGGTGCTGAATGTTCCTCCCCGTTAACCGCTCCTTCTCCACACAGCAAAATCGAACCATGTGTTTATATATCCCAGCAATGCAATTCCAACTAGAGGCTCCAAAAACTGTAAATACTGGGATCTCTTCACCCACTATTGACATGTAGCTATTTCTGGCAAGGAAGAAGGAAGCTGTTTAATAGAGCATAGCAATGCTATGCAACATTTGAAGTAGTGGGATGCTGCATCCAGCCATGTATGATATGGAAAATTTAGGAAAGCAAAATGAAATGGTTTGATTTGGTATGTGAATTATATTTGGTTTATGAATTTACTCTGTGGCTCTCAAAGAGGGCTATGAGTTCTTTCAGAAGCAGGAGAGATCTGCATTTCAGGATTTGTACCAGAGATGAGTCTCCTAGCAGTGCCATGTGCCTAACACAGCACTGCCTGGTGGGGTCACTCCCCACCACTTATCAAGCCCTCGACACTCCATCTTGTAACACCTATTAACCTTGTTGTCCCCTGAGAAAAGTATCATCCGCTTGACATGGCTGGGTCTGAGCTCTGATGAGATCCCTGCTCAGGGTTACATAGCTGCACAGCAAATGCCACGAGTGGCTGAATTTCTCATTCTGCGAGAGCGAGTTCTGAGTTGTCCCTTTTTTAGTCAGGCAAATGCAGAATATCTCCATGGGGAAAGGGCCCTCTAATGCCTCTAAATACAGAGGTCACAACCACCCCCGTAGTCTTTATTGTGGGGGTGGATGTCATCTCCCCAGGGTGCCAGATGGGGCACTGTGGGTGCCCTATGGCAACACACCTCCCGGGAAGCTGCATAGCTTGGTGGCAAAATGGCTTTTGACGGGATCTAATATGGATGGCAGTACCTCAGAAAGCAGATGTCAGGAGGAATAAGCCCTGGCCAGCTGGACTGCTGCATGATTTAGACAGCAGCCTAATGTCTCTTCCTTACCACCTCCAGGAGAGTGTCTCTGCTAATAGGGCTCCTTCCTGTCAACAGCCCTTCTCAGTTTCTTGAACAGTAATGAAGCAAAACTGCTTTGGGCGAAAAAATTGTAGATAAGAATCGGCAACAGTCCAGACCTTTCCCAGGGATCTCGAGTCTATCTTGAAGGCTGGACATATACTCCAGAGTGCTGTGGGATAACCCAGAACATGATTCTTCCAGAAATCGCAAGGCCAAAACTTTATCAGTGGAGTTACTCTTGTACCCTTGGTGAATTCCTGTTGCAGAGCCAAAGTCAGAAGAAACTTTGCTACGATTGCAGTGAGTCGTGTGATTTCAATTAGGATGCACCATTTTATACTAGAGAGGAGAATGGCCCATTTGCTGGGCCATTCAGCGCTGTAAAATGGTCTGTATAATTTTCTGCTCGCTCGCAGTATCTGCCTGGGAAGGTGGTGGGAGTCAGATGCGATAAATAGAGTCCACATTTAGAGCAGGTAGAAGCTTTAGGGTCACTCCCCATGGATTCAGGCAAGATTTTCTCCCCCTGTATGCTGCAATACACTCCCGGCCAGACACACAGCTAGTTTTCTCACTGTCCTCTGAGGCTCCATAAAGTGGTCACTGTCGAGAGCGATTGATGAACAGATATTCCTGTTTTGTGCTCATATTTTCAGAGGTTTTTAAGGACAGTACAGATGATCTGCTGTAGCATTTTACATAATGCAAGCTCTGGTTTTAATTCATCTGGGGCACACCCTATTCATTTTTACTTTCAAAGATAATAAGGATAAAGTATGTCTTTGCACAGTCCTAGTGTTTAGAGCCGGAGAAGCCTTAATTGGTCTCATTTCGTCTGTCTCTTGGGGGCTGGCAAAGGATCATTTCCTTTACAAAAAGCACCTACAAGGTTTAAATGATTCAAAAGATGGCATTTCCACAGCTTTCCTAGAAAAAAAATTACTCCTCGTCGTGCAAAAAGATCATGCTTATTTTGCCCATTGTTGCTGGGATTATCTGTGTAAATACAATAATTAAACACCTGAGAAATGTTTTAATGTTTTTGTCTCCCAAGACTCAAGGAGCTCTGTTTCGCGCCCTGCCCGCCGGGCGTTGCACGGCGCGCGCGTGCTTCGACGTTCACGCGGCCTCCCCTGGAGGTATCATTGCAGGAATGACGCCCGGCCGCGGGTGCAGGAGCCCGGGCTGCCGCCCGCCGCAGCGCCGCACGGCCGGAGCCGCCCGCCGGGAACCGCCGTGCCGGGGATGCTGTCTCCATGGCAACGCGGGGCTCCTGGTGGCTCTGATGAGTGGTTTCCAAGAGCAGGAGTGAATAAATAAATAAATAAATAGATAAATAAATAAATGAGGCGCATCTGGAGCTGGAGGAGCAGCCTCCCCCTCCCGCAGACTGCGGGGTCTGCGGGCCCAGCACCACGGTGTGAGCAGGCTGAGGGCTGAGCGTGTGGGGAGACAGAACGAGAGCAAGCGAAGTGCCCAGGAGCAAGGGGACGCATAATGACCTGTATTTATTTATGGGTGAGTCTGGGTTGCTGCCTCACTGCTGTGGTAAGAGAGGCTTCACCTCTGCATACCTTAACAGAATCAACCTACTGTATGCCTTCTGTGTGCTGCACGTGTTGCAGAACATGTAAGTCTAATTTTGGTATCCCTCATTTCTAATGCCAGAGGTTCCAAGTGCCTCAGCTTCAGCTACACAAGCCTTAGAGGGAGGGAGTGAACGAGCTAACATCTAATGCCTTTCGGTGAGTGTGTGGAAAAGATTCTTTGGATATGTCATTATTTTTGTTTTCAAAGCCTAGTGCTGGCAGCAAGTGTGTTGCTGGTTTTGTCCCCTGTGGGATAGAGCCTCTTTGCAGCACTTAGGGCTTATGAGGTGTCGCATAGGAAAGTCATTACCACCATGGGACTAAACAGAGCCCATTCTGGATTGTACACTGTTGCTTTAACTTCCTCGGCTCCTTGTGGTATCTTCCTTCAGGTATTTTTTTTTGTTGTGTTCTCAGAAGAAGAGTATATTACCCTTCTCCTCCTTTCCCATTCCAGCATCTCTTGCATACAACCATTTTAGCAGACAAAAAAGAAAGAGGTGATACTGGCTGGAAGTGTCAGTCACAGGAAGAGGCAGAGGAACCAGGCTCGCTGCCATCAACCTCTAACTTGAGTAGGCGGGATGTGGGAAACAGCACAGTCCAACCTCAGCCAAATAAAGCTGGCCTTAAAAAGACCTTCATTCCAGAGGAATTTTTGAATTAAATACTGGCTAGAGCCAGCCAGATTCCATTGAAAATGACTATGTCAACTGGTTTTAAATAACAGTCTTTCATGTATATGTTTTTTATGTTACTTCCCATTGTCTGCTAATTTCCCTGTAGACACTGGGAAATAAAATCTTTTGCTCAACACATTTTTGTTCCTTCTTATTTGGCAAACACAGATTTTGGAGTCTGACTTGCAGCAAGATGGCTGATGATCTGATCTGTGAACCATCGGCAGCAGGAGGTGACGTCCGGGCTTCTTGGGCATCCTGCAAACACGGGGCATGTTTTGGTCTTTCTGAGCATTTACAACTGGCTCCTCTAGCAGTTCCTGCTACTGTTCTTGTTGTTTACTAGCACTGTTGGGAGTCCCAGTGTACTTCAACCGGAAAAAAAGCAGCCCCAATTCATTAATCTCCTTTGTAAACGGAGATTTATTTCTAAACCTTCTGCTAAGGATGCCATTTCCAGTCTGCAACAGGAGCCACGGATTGCAGGGTTGTTTTTGTAACTTACCTACCTCGAATGTGGAGCCAGGAAGCGAGAATTAGGTCTTCCTGGGGACTCTGTGCCCCTGTTACACTGCATTAAAAGAACACAGATTTTTGGGGGGGCAAAAAAGAAAAGGAACAGCTAAAGCCACCTGAATCCCTCTCTCTGGAAGAAAGCCTGACAGAGACTTGGAAAAGGCAGCTATAGTATTCTTTGAAATTACTGAAAGCAAATGGTAATGAGCAGCAGCTGGAAAGAATGAAATCTTGCACATGGCTCTGTGTGCCCAGATCACATGGCTATGGCCTGAAAATAAAGACAAATACCTTATAAGCACCTCTCTGTTCCATACCATTACTACACTATTTTTAGTGATACCTAGAAGTGCCATAAGAAAGCTCAGTAAGTAGCACCTTCGAGGATGTGTTTAATAAAGACACAAAAGGCTGCCGCAGAACAGATGAATCTCGTGTTGATGTTGACTTGGAGCCAGTGTGTCTCCTGCTCCCAGAGGAGATTTCTTCTCGTGGCTGGTAGCACACTATTCTCTTACTCAAACATTTCTGTAATATTATAGATCTGGGACATGGTAGGTTTTCTTCACAGAATCACAGAATGGTTAAGGTTGGAAGGGACCTCTAGAGATGATCTAATCCAACCCCGCTGCTCCAGCAGGGACACCCAGAGCACGGGGCACAGGGTGGCATCTAGGCAGTTTGAAGACCTCCAGAGGTCTCAGGAGGAGAGACTCCACAACCTCCCTTGGCAGCCTGTGCCAGGGCTCTGTCACCCTCACAATGAAGAAGTTCTTCCTCATGTGGAGATGGAACTTCCTGTGTTTTAGCTTGCACCCATTACCCCTTGTCCTGTCACTGGCCACCACTGAGAAGAGCTTGGCCCGAATCTTCCCTCCATGCTTACTGTTTTGATATATAACATTAGGTGAAAATCTAATTAGGTGAATTCTAACTTTTGACTGGCAAAGATTAATTCCAGAGTCTGGCCTGGGATAATCTGTAGGGCCAATGTGAAGCCCCACTTCAACATGGCCAGTAGAGCTTCCTTTTAGCCATGTCAGCCCTGGACCTTCTAAGTCTTGTGAAAACACCTCAGATGTGAGCTGCCATGTCATCTGCTGATTCTTTTCTGCAACTTGGGTTTAAGTGAGCTAAGGAGCAAGGAGAAGTGAGTGATGGTTGACTGCGTCACCTCTGGTGCCATACTCTCCTCCTGCTTCTGTCAGAAGGAAGCTTTTCTATTGAGTTTTAACGGCTGAATTTCTATTTTTTTTTGACAAAACTACTTGGTGCCTAAACTATTCCCTGGGATGTGTGTCACCAGTAGTTGCTATACTACATTTGGAAACTAAGACATAGAAATGTAATTTGTTTAAGTGTTTGTCTCACTCACTATGCCAGGTCTTTACAGAGGAAGTCAGAAATCCAGAAATCCATAGTGGTTGCGCTGTCTTTCATTACATTTGGTGCCTAACTTATAGAGACATCATTGCAAAAAGTGTTCTGAGAAGCAATCTGAAGAAAAACAAGTTTATGGTATTCCCTTTATAGCATGGAAGAAAGCATGTAGATATTTGCCAGAAAGACTGACAATCTGAAGGGAGAACTGCTCAGAAGACCAAAGAGACAATAAACCACAACCTTTCTGATGGGGGCAGAGATTAGCTGATCTTTCAAATCCCAAGGCAGCTTTTGTTTCTGCCAGGAATTAAGTGCATGTCTTATATTCCATTATGCCTTTCCGTACGTAATCTGGGCTCTGAGGAGGAGGAGGGAGCCCATGGTTATGATCAGCAGGTTATTTTTGCCTTGCAGCGTAGCGGGGCGAGCACTAGACAGGCAGCTTTGGAGCTCGTCCTTGCATCTTAACGTGGCCTGTAGGAAGGTAGCCAGCGGTGGCCGCCAAGCCTGGAGGAGTTGGTGTCGGCCGTGACTCCCTGACGCTGTGACCAGGCCTCGCCGCTAGGCCTGTCCCTTGGCCTTCAGAGAGAAGGACACCCGGGGCAGCCCCAGCCCCAGGGGGACATGGGGCAGCCCCACAGTGACAGGGCTGGGCCCATGGCCCAGGATCAGGAGGCCTTGCGGCCCACCAGGACACGGGGGCCTGCGGAAAGGCCTGGGAGTGCGCAGGGACACGGAGGCCTCCTCGTGCCCGCGGGCCTCCAGAGGCGGAATTAAAACACCATGGAATATTTATAGCAACATTAGATACTCCTGGTGTTGTGTTTGCCTGCTGTTGGATCGTCACAGGCTGGAGCCTGGGTCTAGATTCGCTGAGAATGTTCCCATTATTTTCTTTTATTATAAGCAAGTTTGGTCTGCGTTAGCTAATTCCGTTTAAATCTTTTACGCGCTCGTTTTGTGTAACTTCATCGTAAATGCAGAAGGAATTTGGCCTCTTCTAAGTGATTTCCATCTGTAAATAAAATGTGGTCCTGGCACCCTTCCAGTAGAGAGAGCTACTGATGACGCCTGCATAGCACCAAGCACTATCATATGGAGATGCTCAAATTAGACACGAGAGCTAATTTGGGTCAGGAAAGAAGCACAGCCATGTTATCTGCACGCACACATTTACAAGACAGGAGAGCTGGTCCTGTGACAGAGCTGTATCAATGCCACGGTTTTATTCCTGCTACTGGGTTAGGTTTGGATATATCTGCGCTGCACTGTGGGCTGGACACCCCTTAGTGCCTCCGTTTGCCTTTCTAATTTCATAGCACCCCGAGGGCACTCAGAAGTGGCTCTGACACAGAAGAAATACTCCCTGCTGAGTCATGCCTTTCATCTCCACAGTGCTACAACATCTAACTCCGCGCGAGTTGATACCGGGGACCAGCACAGATTCATTAGCAGCAGCACCCCAACGCATCATTCCTATGGAAATTGCTTGCGACCTTTGCAGAGCTTCAGAAAAAAATGGAGCTCTAACTATATTCAGCCCAGACTGTGCACGTATCCGAGGGTTTTCCACTGTCTTCTGCACAGGGTGCCATGTGTGTTGACTTGTTCAGACTCCTGTTTCGACTAGAGGAGACCTAGCCAGTTGCAAACTAAGAATAGCCAAAATATAACTGTCAGCATTAAAAATATATATATACATAAAAAATTAAGTGCTAGTAAAGGAATGTAAAAAATGGACCATGTCAGTAAAATATTTTGGCATTTCATTGGTATAAATACCCAGACTCTCTAAGCACTTTCAATACATAATCTAGATTTACTGCCTTTTTGAGATGGCTGAAGTGGTAGATTCTTTAAAGCCTGACATGACTGACCATAAGCATGAATTGTACAAATCCAGAGTTACGATTTTACAGCCTGCGTGAACACTTTTAACTGTGTGCTGCAGAGATTTATTGAGCTTCTCTATGTTTGAAGTGTTTTTGTGAAGAAAATTAGGACGTCAGTTAAAAATGAGAAAATGACCAATAAATTCTCTTCGTTTTTTGGAGGTCAAAGGAAAAATATGTCAGTCTGCATCTCAAAAGCAAGTCCCCCTCAAAGGAAAATCTAATCTTTTCTTTTTTTTCCTTCTCTCCTATTTTTAAAATTTATTCAACTTGATGAAGGATGCAGGCCAAGAACTTTAGACCTGAAGGATGAAAAACGTCTAAGCTTCACACAGCCAGGAAAATGCAGGTAGCAGTCGGACAAGCTTCCCATGTGTGCTGTCTCTCAGCCAGGGTGTTGCTGCTTTCACTCGTGCAGCTCTCAGCTTCCTGGAATACTATATAAAGTTAGCTGGTAATTGGATGGAAATCCCATACCTCATTTCAAGAAAGCCTCTAACAGCCATCAGCTTTCAGCCACAGTGCATCAAGAAGTCCTAATGAACCTAAATAGAAACCACATCGACATCCCTGCAGTGCAAGGAACCATCTTTCAGACCTGACTCGGCTCGTGAGCTCCCACCCTCGTTGTTTCTGATTCCTGCTGAGACTGACTGCAGAATTATGAAAATACCAAGACAAGGCATTTCACGTTTTTATTTCTGATATGCAGGAAAAAGCAAAGAATGAGCAATGTCAGGAGCAAAGCCAGCCTTAGGAAATGTCTTTTCCCAGACAAAAGACATTTGGAAGCACAACCATCTTTATTTTAATGCTATTCTGAATAAATCCGCTGAATGTCTTGATGCATGGGCCGCCGCTAATGTGATCAAATCATACCCAGTCTGTCTTTGGATTTCTAATGCACCTATCATTGTCGCAGCTAGGTGACAGATTACAAGAATTAGAAGAGACATCACTGCAATTCCATTTCTACTATATTCTCTGTCTCCCCTAAGGCATTTTAAGATGGATTCTCTGGTCTCTGCTAAATTTGCTTTGCGCTGCTCATGGAGCACAGAGAGAGCTGAGACAAGCAGGAGGTTCCCACAGGAAAATTCTCTCAATAAAAGGGATCTCTCTGTTAGTTGTATAGCCGTCCTACCTCTGCAAGGTGTTCCTCATCCCTCGGTGCTATATTGCAACAGATCTTTCTCTGGTAAAAGTGATAAAAGATCCATTATCTTGTTTATGCTACTGGTGTAAACTCAAGTATGTCATTTATTTCTATAGCTTCCAGTTGGATCAGGCAGCAAAGGCTTGGACATCTGCATCTCCAGCATGTCCCAATCAAGAGCTGAAGGTTTCCCTTATTCTACCTTTTTATAGGAGGACCATCCAAAAGACATCCACTGCCCGTTTGGCACTTGACTTTATAAAGAAGGATTGGGTGTGCAGGGGCAGCATGAATTGGCCTCAGCCCCAGGTCAGGCTGAGCTGCTGTTTCACTGGAGAACATGACAAGATGTTCTCATGGCTGAAGGTTTCCTGGCTCATGAGTTTTTTTCTTTTTTTTTTTTTTTTTTGCCTCTGAGGGTGGCAGAATTACGTGCTTCACATCCTCACCTGCTCACAGGAAAACCAGTCATAATTTCTTTTCATCTTTTCTCCTGGGTGTGCCTTCACACAGAGTAATCTCACACTCTTTTTCTTGATTGCTGTCGATAAGCCCCTCCTGTCACCCCACAAACTCTGTAACCCAGGCCAGCCAGCATAGCTGTTAGAGAGGGGTTAAGTTTCAGGTTCCAGCTTTATCTGGACTGATTATCTGTCTGCTGTGCAGTGAAGATGCAGTCTAAATTTCTCAGGTTTTGCTAATCTTCCAGTGCTTTCCCACCTTGCTTGTGCTGTGCCCTGCAGCTCTGCACTCTGTATTTCCTGCAGCCTGGAGAATCACAGGGCATTGCTGTGGAGCCCACACAGCCAGCCATGCCATACAGACACTTGCATGAATGTGCCTAATTGCATCTTAAAACCAGCTTGGGTTTTGGCCGCACTAAACCCTTGGGGAAGCCTTCCCAGAGCCTCCATGCTCCGAGCGTTAGAAAGCTTCCAATCCCGAGCCTGAATCTATGCATGGCTAGTTTATACCCATTTGTTCTTGTGCCAGCATTGTCCTTTATCTTTAAATAGCTCTTCCCTCCCCTCATGTGTTCACCCCCTGAAGTATTTATTTATAGATAGCAATTATATCCCCCTTTGCTAGGCTAAACAAGCCAAGCTCCTTGGTTAATTAAGCTCTGGTGAATGATGCAAGGCCAAGCATTCAAGGATGCACAAAATCTGCCTCAGTCAGGGCTACATTAACAGATCATCATGAGCCAAAAAGGCCACACCTAATTTCTACCCGAGCTGATTCTAACTGGCCTCCTACTTAGTGGGAAGCTTCTTAGTTCCAGCTGTGATCAAGTCTTCACTAGCCAGTGAGCCATTTTATCTTTAAGGTAAGGCAGATGTGGGCTGCCTTTGATGCACCCTGTTCCATCCTGCTTGATATATTCAGGCAGCTGGGTATGCCATACTACATTAATCATATCAGCGTTTATTTTTAAAGTAGAATTAAGAAGTGAAAAATACGGGAACCTCAGTTGCTTGCTTGTTCAAGACATGTCCAGACAGAAACTGAGGAAATGTGTGAGAGGCAACAGTTCTGCATCAGCCCTGGGAGATGGACTGGAGGAGTTAACAGGACTTTTCCATCTCCAGTCTGTAGGACTGTTTGCAATTCATCATTTCTATAGCACCATAAATTTGCAGAGCCCTTTGCAAACACGGCGGCCGAACTTGCTTCCCCGAAGTCCCTACAGCCCTGCAGGGATGGGGGCCCTGGCTGGGGCGCGTTCTTCCCCACGAGGGCCGCGTGCCAGGCCCGCAGCACCCCGTGACAGCACTGTGCACCCCGTGACAGCACTGTGCACCCCGTGACAACACTGCGCCATTGTCCTGCGCGGGGTGGGAGGCAAAACGCTGGGAAGGCAGAGGGCTTTCTTCCCAACTCCCCCATATCACAGCTGGACTTCTCATCTCTCCGTGGCCTGTTTTAGCATTGCCCGGATGGAGAATAGGCTTCTTGGGGCTTTGCTTCAGTCTGGCTGTCCTCCAGCAATATCCACAGAACGCCCTCCCCTCCCATATGCTCTCCATTAACATCCTCCCGTCTGCTGAATAAGGAAAGAATAACTCTCCCAGCCCCAGCCAGAGCCCCTGAGCCAGGGGAGTTCATCAGTCAGACTGGTTTCTCCTGAACCCAGAATAGGCCTCGTTAATGGGCCAGGAGGGGATTTTATTTTGCCTTTCAGCTAGCGGCTGCCCTGAGCCAGGAGGAGAGTCAAGTTACTGTGTCCGGGAATCTCAGCTATTCCGAGAGTAGGAGCAAGTGAGCTGCTGACTCAGGAGGTTTCCTAGTATTTTTCAAGCAGGGCTCAGTCCCGTCAGTGCAAGCTGAGCTGTTGGTCTTGCCTTCTTCTGGCCCCAGGACTGGCATTAACAAATGTCACAGCCTATCGGAGCAGGCTGGGGAACGGAATGGGAGCAGGGCTCCCTATCACACCCTTTTTTGGCATGGGCACAGACCTCTGCAAAGGCTCATACGAATCCTTCATCCTCTTTTACTCCTTTCAGTGCTCTACAATATACTGCAGACACCCACAAGCTATGAGGAAGCTCAGCCTAATTTCCCCCATTTTGTAAAACACAAGATAAAACCAGAGGGAAAAACAGACTTAGGAGACAGAATGTTTCATAGTAAATTAATATCAAAAGGGAGAGTGGTGTTCAAGAATGCCTGGCTCCTTGCACACTCGTTTCATCCAGAGACTTTCCTTCTTCCATTGTGCAGTTGTGCAGGGCTACAGGAGGATCCTTCTGCCTCATCGAAGCTTCCTTTGGGCTTCCCAAGGCCTGGAACTGTGCCTGGGACAAGCAGCTTGCAGTCACACTGAGCTCAGGATTCTTGTCCAGGTTTCAAGTCTTTTGACGTACTCTCCTCTCTTCAACAGGGACTGCTTCCTAGAGGCTGGCAGAGACTAAAGGCTTTGGCCCCAGCTCAAGCAGCACGTAGGGCCGTTTCACACACTCGCGAGGGGCTGCTTGCGGCTGTGTGTGCAGCCCTGCAGCCCCCGAAGCCGCTCACTGCCGCCAGCCGCTGTAACGTTTCCTCAGCCCCTGCAAATTGCTGTCGCCAGAGACAGCCTCAGCTCCCTCCTTCCTCAGCAATGTCAGCTCTTTCTTCCTTGCTACCTTGCATGCTTAGGCTGTTTTCTCTTGCTCTCCTAGGCCCTTCTTCAGGCTTGCTTCACACTTGCTTGTATGTAAAGGGCAGCTGGGCACAAGCTGATGTTTATAAGCCAGTTTTCTATCTGTGGGCAGATACTGGTATGTGTCTTTGTCCCAGCCACCCCCAAACTTGAGGACGTGAAGATGCTCAGTTGGAGCAGCAAAGGAGCGCTTTGCCTGTGGCTCAAATACCACCTCGCTCTGCAGTGTGACCAGATGGGTAGGATGTCTCTCTTAGGTCAGCATCTTACAGATAATTCCCTGCCTAAGGAGTTTTTCCAGCTATCTTTTTGGAGGACTTAGTATTCCTTTAGAGATGCCCAGCATTGGAAAGGTGACAAGCGACAGACTAAGCCTCTGGCCCATGATTTGTACGTGGGCTCTGGCCCACAAACCCTTGGCATGTGGCTTGTTTTCGACCATGAGCTCTGCAGAGACCCACAGATAGTGCCTAGTGGTTGTGGTGAAGCCAAAGGAAGGGAAGCCGCAGGAGAGGAGGAGCATGGACTGGGACATTCTCTTCTGGAAAACTGACAAATGCTGATTTTTCTCCATCGTTTTTTAACATGGCATCTGGATTAGGATAGATATCACATCTATTGTGTTCGTCTGTTAAACAATGACCTCAAAAATCCAGGTGTCTTCCTCCAAAAACCTTTGAATCAAATGAGACCAAAGTTTTTTTTTTTTTTTTTTTTTTTTTTTTTTTTTTTTTTTTTTTTTTGTTTTTTTTTTGTTTTGGTTTTGGTTTTGGTTTTTTTTTTTTTTTTTTTCCAACTAATCAGGTAACCAAGGCACAGCTTTAAGTATTAAGTGGGACTAAAGCAGTACAAACTAACAGTAGAGAACAATCCCTATAGGACAGATCTCATCTGGCCTGTTTGCCACCTGAAAGACAGGAATTCCTGTGAGAAAAAGACAGGAGAAACTTGATCTCATAAATATGACAAAGCAAAGCACTTGTTACTCTGTCTGTCAGCTAGTTTGGTGAGTCACATGTGGTGTCTCTAGAAAGTTGGTAACACCCTAGAAGCCATTAACATAATAAATGTTTAACTGATGTTTATTATTTAATAGGACTGGGCTTGCATGATGATCTGGAATTCTAGAATCTCAGGCCTGAGAACAGAGTGATACTAACGCTTTAGCACCCAAGATGCCCAGCCCCAGGAGAATGTCATCCGAGCATCTGCATTTGTCCAAGGTTTATATTCCAAAAAGTGCTGGAGATGTGGTAAACGAGACATTTGTTTTAGCTAAAAAGCAGGAAGGGAGGCTTTGGGCAAATGATAGATGCAGAGACATTGGGGTGCCCAGAGCAAGATGGTTCCCAGCTGAGGACAACATTCAGAAGATGGGATAAAACTGTGAGTTACAGTTATTCAGAGATGAAGACTGTCTTGAGGGTATCTGGATAAATACAGCTAAGTTATTAAGATGCTTTATCTCCTTGGAGAGAGGGAGTGTAAATGCTGCAGCACTGCAAACAGACAGATGCATGTGCATGTGCTTTGTGTGCTGAAGCTTCCAGGAGCTGGGCTAACAAGAGAAGTTCCCCAGCAGGCATCCCCTAACACCCTTCCTACGCGGGGCAGGGGGCTGAAAGGCACCTCTTGGCACTGGGGAAACCCCGAAGTGCCACATTGTCCCTCCCCAAAAGATAAAGTAACTGCCCCATCTCTGTCTGCCATAGAGTCCGGCTCCTCCTCCTCTAGCTCCCAAGGAAATGCAATTCTTTCTCCAGTTTCCACACTGGCCCCAGCAGTGCAGAGCGGTGGCTGTGAAAGGGGAGGAGTACAGCATGCACGGGCCATGTCCTCCGTCCATCCCCTTCCCTCTGGATGACTTCTGTCCCTTTTACAGACCCCTAGGGAGGCACCTGCACAGCTGGTGATACATGTGCTAAAACCTTGTGCCTTCCTTAAGGATGGCTCACACCTATCCGTATCCATACACATGTAAACACCGTGAAGCCACATTAGCACAACCCCTGTGGTAATGACAGTGAAACATGAAAGCTTCTTCCCCCGTCCATGTGGTGGTGGTTGGAAAGAGCAGGGTGTGATGCCTGAAGTGGGTGACAGGGACGTGTGCTGCTCTGCTCTTAACCTGCAGTGTGTGAAAGCAGCCCTGGCCAGCACAGCATGGCAGGCACCAGCAAGGCAATGTGCTCTGCTTGCACGCAGCTCAGGAGCCTTGGAAACCTTCTGACTGGGGCATCAGAGTCACTGGTAGCTGTTGCTTCCTTGCAGAAAGCAAACAGCCTTGCTGCAATGGCACAGCCACCCGCCGTGTCCTACAAAGTGTGCGGTGGTGGCTGTGCTCATGCAGGAGAGCACCCCAGGCTCTTGGGGCCATCTGGGAATTTTCATGGCATTCAAAACCTTTCACGATGCACATCACCCCCTTTCCCTTCTCCTCCATGTGTACACCCCATTGGAAGCCTGGGAATAGTCACCCTCCTGGTTTTACGGAAGGAATTAACAGGGAGTGCTTGGGGCTGCGGGGCTTGAAAGGCACAAGGGAGCAACATGCTGCTCCCTGCTCCTGCACAGCCGAATTGGGAGGGGTGCGGGAGGGGCTGGAAATGGGTAGGAAAGCCGCAAGATGGAAATTATCTGCTGCAGATGCCCAGAAATTGTAAGGGTACAAAGTCAGTGCCTCCAGCTTGTTGCTGTTGGCTCCCTCCACGCTGAATACCAAAATCTTCTGAAGTGAAAGGAGCTGGATGCCATTTGCAGAGGAGACGGGATTTTTTTGCCGTGTTTCGGGCTGCAGAAGCAGCTGCGTTCCAAACCCATGACTGCAGCAGCAGCAGCAATGACCCTTTGGGAGGGAAATCTGAGCCCGCGAGCAGTTGTGCGGGGAGGGCTGCGTTCTCACGTTTCTCTTGTTTTGGAGCTTCTGATAAGTGTGGGGAGGGTTTTTCTTTTTTCTTTTCTTTTCTTTTTTTTTTTTTTCCCTTCTCTCTCCTCCTTCCTTCCTTCCTTCCTTCCTTCCTTCCTTCCTTCCTTCCTTCCTTCCTTCCTT
>NW_020455788.1:114483-140296 GCF_003342845.1 Nothoprocta perdicaria | reverse complement strand
TCTTTCTTTCTCTCTTTCTCTCTTTCTCTCTTTCTCTCTTTCTTTCTCTCTTTCTTTCTTTCTCTCTTTCTCTCTTTCTCTCTTTCTCTCTTTCTTTCTCTCTTTCTTTCTCTCTTTCTTTCTCTCTTTCTCTCTCTCTCTCTCTCGCTCTCTCGCTCTCTCGCTCTCTTTCTCTTTCTCTCTCTCTTTCTCTCTTTCTCTCTTTCTTTCTCTCTCTGTCTCTCTCTCTTCCCCTCCTCCTGCCTCTCCCCCGCCTCCCCCCAACGTATTTCCACAGCCTCCAGGAAGGAATTTAAAAAGCTAGTTCTGGAAGGGGAACAAGTATGTTTCAAATTACAGAAAGGATGTTCAAGGTTCAGGAACGGGGGCCGCGCGGCGGCTAACGTGGCGCTGGGGCTGCAGGCGCGGGAGGCTCCCAGGGCCTGGGCGCAGGACGGGCCTGCGGCCGCCGCGAGGCCTCCCGCCGTGCGCCCGGGGCCTGGCCTCTCGCCTGGCTGCCTTTCCAAGGGTTTCATGGAGCCCTTCCTCAGTGCGGGATTTTGAGCTTGGCCTTTTTGGTGCTCTGTGTGTGTGTGCGCGGGCGTGTAGGGCTTTTTCCTTGTGCTGGTTCAGCTCCAGCCCAAGAACGTGCCAAGGAGCCACTTTTGGTGGCGGAGCGCCCTCTGCTCGGTGGAGAGCGGGGAAAGCCGGCACGGATGCTGCTCTAGCTCAAGAGCCAGTGAGCTCAAGAGCTGCTGCTAAGCCCTAGGTCCTCCTAACACTTCCATACTGATGTCACTGTTGCGACTGTCAGTGCCATCACAAGCCCTGAAGACGGGGAGAGCTCGTATCTAGGCCCTAAATTATCTGACAGTGTTAAGAACGAGGTCCTAAGTCCCCTGCCTGGATTGCGTTGCACCCAGCAACTGGTTCTGATTCTGTACCAGCTTCACAGAGATGGAGGAGGAGGCACCACTGGCAAGGAGCAACAGTTGAAATGGTTTGATCTTCCCTTAAGTTCATGACAAGACCCTGGTCTCAGTGTCCTATGGAGAGTCATACCCTGGGGAACCTTCTCCATCATATGACCACATTATCCTGTGATCCAAAAGCCAGCAAAGACCATCAGAGTCAATTATCTCAGACCATCACGTATTCAGTTTCCCGGGAAGAGGACTCAGAAACTGAAGCTCTGTGACAAAACTCAATTTCCATGTCCTGTGACATGATCAAACATGTACATCCTCTGTGGAGTTGGGAATGTCATCATTTTGGTCAACTGAGAGATACACGGCTGACCACAAACCAATGAAGGACCTAAGGTCCTCATGAGATGGGTGGCCGTGAAGGCTACCAAAGCAGCCTGCAGTCTGATTTCTGCCCACCTCTTAGCAGCCTACTGGAGAGAGGATTGTGAGGTATGAACTGTGAGTTGACTGAAATCTTCTGCTGGACCAAAGTCAGACTGCAGTGCTGTGGTTGGGCTGTCCGGAGTAAAAGATTATGAAACAGCTTCAGCCCCACTGTAGATAGATAAGGAATTAATCACTCACAGAAGAAGAAAAGAAAAACTGTAACTTACTTTTTCAAGAAATGAGATGTCCATTATAGTCTTGACCTTTTCTAGTGTCTTAAAAAAACGACACCAGTCAAATACTTGAGTCCTCTGTCTCATGCTGGAAAAACAATCAAACAAACAAACAAATAAATAAATAAATCATTTGTCCTTGTGAACTTGCACTCCAATATTTCTTCAGACTTGCAGAGCTGCACTGGTATATCCAGATGAGAACTTGTTGAGTGGAGCAATGGACCAGGCAACTTGGCATCTTCATGGCACCTTCCTGAGCATTGTTCATGCTCCTGGATGCTTGATTGCCTACGTGGTTGCAGACACCTCTTTTCCTTAAGCCTATATCTACCCATATAGTCATCTTGAGATGGTCTCTTTCACTCTTCCAGGCACTTGAGCATTATCTGAATGGCGCTAAACAACTTTTGATGTACCAGTTATCTGGATGGAAGGCCAGTGGAACAAAGAACTATTGATGCAAGTTTAAAAAATGAAGACTGATATCATTGTAACCACTTCTGCCATCTCTCAGATTTCTGCTTTGAAATAAAGACAAAAAATCTCTAGGCCAGTTCAGCTAAGCAGATCAAAGATCCTCAATGTGAACAAGTCAAGATAGCTCTGCATGTAACGTTAGTCTTTTCAGTTTGAGATTTCCAGAATTTCTGACTGGAGATGTATTTTTGCAATGCAATCATATGTTGTCATAAGTGTTACAATGACACCTAGAAAATCAATTTTCTGAACCTCATTCTGGTGGATGAGATCTATAACAAAAAGATGATTCCCCCTGCAAGAGATCTGAAGATTCATTCTAGCCTTACTGACACACTGAAATACCATGTCATGTGCATGCTGTGTTTTCAAAACTTGTTATCTAAAAAGTTTTAGTCTTTGTTCCTTGTCATACTGAAGAGATCTGAGAATTTCACTCAGTTGTGTCGTTTTCACAACCAACAGAAGATGCAGAGATCACATTTAACTACTTTCTTATACTGTCCACTACCACACTGAGCTCCAGCGCTATTTTAGAAGTCCCAGAGCTGCCTTGATTTATGCCGACCAAAACCTTTCCTTCTGGAACATTACACAGGAGAGAGATCAGCAGAGCAATTTGTGTTCCAGTCCCGCGCTCTCCCTGCTCAGTCCCTACCTCAGTCCATCCCTGCATTTCCAGCACAACACAAAAAACCCCTTCCACTAAGCTTAAGAAAGCTCTGTGTATCTAAGAGAGTCCAGAGAGACCTATATAGGAGCACGAACAGCAGACATATACCTCCATCATACTGTTTGCATATGGGAATTTGGAGAAAAAAAATCACTAAGTACTTACACAGGTGGTTTTATTTATTTATTTATTTATTCAATATTTTAGATCTGTTCTTGGCCAATTTGATTACATCAAACCCCTGAACAGCGTATAAAGTTACTTCTAGCTCCTCCCCAGAGATTCTGTCTTTTGATTTTGTTTGTTTGGCAAAATAGATCAGTTTTGCTTATCAAAACCTTCTCGAGCCAGAAATGTGGACTCAAACTCATCAGCACTTTTTTTTTTTTCTTTTCTAATTATTATTTTTTCCCTATGGAAAATTGTTCTTTTACCTGATCTAGAGGCACAGTCTAGCTGATGCATCATTGTTGAATCTGGAATTTAAACGGACATTCAAATAAATAAAAGCCACACCTGCCACAGGCCAGTGCCCAAAAATATTTGATTATGTTGTTTTTGTATAGAAGGCTGCATTTCTGTTGGTCATAGTCAATCCATAATCTCAGGGTTGTTAAATGGACAATTCAGTTTAGTTGGGCGGGCAATTCTGTGCAGACCTAAACAGAGCACTAGGGCAGGATCCCTGTGCAGCAGCTCTTGTGCATGAGATAAAAATGCATGTACAACATGCAGCACTGCAACAAAGCACCGTGGAATTAAAGAAGAAGGTATCAACAGCGGATAAATGTTGCCCTTTACTCAAAAGATTCCTCTTCAGCTGCAGAATAAGCATAGTGCTCTAGGGCTGTGTGGCACAGGCTTCACTCACTGACAACTGCTTCCCCCCAAATCCCATCTTATTCTTATTTTTCTCCACACAAATCTAAGAACAACATGAAACTTCTTAACTCGTGATTCAACTTAACTGACTTATAGAGCACTTGCCCTCTAATAAAGCAAAGGGCTCATTTCTGAGGAAAATCTGAGATGCTTTAGGTCTCTGATAGCTAGCAGTAGCAAAAGAAGGCTCAGTTATGACAAAAAGGACACTTTTTTTTTTTTTTAGTGCAAATGCAAAATCATCGTGTCGCCCTACATGCTCCCTTAACCTGCACATTTTGATGTTTACTATGTATGCCTTTTAAGGTGAAAAAGAGACTCCAAATGTGATTTCTTGGGCTTGAGGGGAAAAGTGACATAGACATTTTACACTGACATGGCTCATTAAGCTGACACAGAGAGCAAATTCAGTGCCAGTGGAGAATATCCTAGAAGATGGCTTGCTGCTTTTAAACAACACCATCCTCTAGAGAAGATTAATGAGTACACGTAGCTCTGCAGTGCATGTGCAATAACGTCAGTGGGCCAAGAGGAGCTGCTGCTGTCCTGCCAGAGAGGTACATCCCCCTGCACTTAGCAAAGGGGTCCCAACAGGCCCATAGTAGAGTTGTCCCGTGGGTAGACATCAACCACCACATGCATGTGCAAGTAATTCCAGTCCATTACCCATATATGCAGTGCCTCGAGCACAAGATATAGCACATCTACTGCTCACGAGCCCCCAGATTCAGGAGTTCTGGCACCAACTCTCAGGACAGCAATGAAATCACTCTAAAAAAATGTTTCTGCTGGCAGAAACAACAAAATAGTTTTCAGAAGAGGAGCTGCAAATAGGCTCAGGGTGAGCTGATTGATCTCAAGACATTCAGTCTCTGTGGAAAACCTAGTGTGCCCTGGGTGCAGTTGCTGGTGACACCCAAGCTGGATGCAGCGCTCTCTGCTCTCACTGCTGATGCTGATGTGACATCTAGTGGCCAGCACACAGCCTTCCAGCTCAGTGAGGGGCTCCTGCAGAAGCAACCTTAGGCATTTGCAAGGTACTTCACATCAGGAGTCTTTTCCTGACGCAAGAGGAGCATGCTGGTAGCTCTTTCTTAAGGAATAAGTGATCCTGAAATGCTGGGTGATAGTATAGATCCCTACTCATCTTAATTTCAGGTATAAAAGGATGGACTTCAAGTTAAGCAAGCCTTGGCTATCCTGCAGCTTGCAGATGGTTGAATGACAACCACTACTCAGTGCTCAGTAACAGTCAAGAAAACCTTGTGAAATGTTAGGAATCATTAGGAAGGGAAGAGAGAACATAGCAAAACCAGTGTTATGTCACTCCATGTGCAACCTACCCACACCTTCAATGCTTTCTGCTGTTCAGGCTCTTCATCTTAAAAAGCACATATTTGGTATGGGAATGATTCAGAGGAGAGAAGGAAGGACCACCAGAGGCCTAGAATGGCTGTCATATGAGGAATGATAGAATAACTGTGATTCTTCAGTTTGTAAAAGAGATAGATGAAGTGGAATATGATATAGCCTGAGCACTAGGAGAGATTGACTTCACTGCCTCACCCAGAAAGTCACCTGAGCTGGAAATAGTTGGGGAATATGGAGGGAGCACTTAAAGGAAGTGCCTGCTTGCTGTATTTCAGTTCTTCCCAGGACATCTACTTACAGTCACCAGTAGAAACAGCATGTCAGGCTGGACAGATGCCTGGTATGAACCACCATGGCCATGCTTTGGAGTTTCCCCACATATTCTGCTCAGAGGGAGTCTTCACACAGGCAGGCACCTGTATAACGAGTGCTGCATATCAAGTGGTAACTCCAGTTCTCCAGGCTCCCCCCCCCAATTCTGCATAAGCAAGAGGATGGAAAAACTATCAAACTTGCATTTATGATAGGAGTAAGAGTCTGTTTTTTTGATAACTACTGTAGAGCATCCGGCCTGATGTATTTCTCTGAGGAGTTGTGCAAGAGTTTAACAGAGCACTTGGCAGTCTTTGCCCATGCTGCTTTCCCCCCAGAAGGTGATAATAACAACATGCAAGTTCTCTTAGTTTCTCCACTCCAGTTTTGCCTCTCTCTGGAAATAAGCTCAGCATTGGCAGCCTGCAGAGCAAGACAGACTTAGTAACTATCTCCAAAATGCTAACCCTCTGCCATAAGCCAAAGGACCACACTGACCGTCCTGTACAGGGGAACATCAACTTTATTTTTATCTTCAATGCCTTAGACTATCAGAGATCTCTCATGTTGGGCATCCCCAAGTCCAGAGTCACTTTCTTCCAGTATTTCTCCTACTGAATTTCACTAACTGACCTGCTTCTTTGCTTCATTCTTATGGCTCTTCTTTCTCTTCCTCCTCCTTCATTTTCTTTTCCACAGGTTTCTGTGCTGGCTTCTTCTCTTTTAAGTAACTAATTGTAAAGAAAGAGATCATTCAGTATTAACCTAGTAAAAAGTGAACCTTCTCTGTCTTTGCTATCAGCTGCTGAGAGGACCTTGAGGAAACACTGTGGTGGGAATCTGAGGTGGGAACAGTAAGGATGACAGAGGTCACAACTCTTCTGACTGTTGTCTGCAAGGTGACTGTTACCACTGGCATATATGCTACATGGTATTATGGACTAGGAAGCTAGATAAAGTGTAGATATCTATTTTTATTTTATTTCTATGTATGAACTCATGAGTGTTAATGAGGTCAAGTGAAGTCTTTGCTGTGTGTTTGGATTCAACAGTTCCTAATTTAGTAACTATTTAATCCCATCTCTGTAATTTGCACCTAAAGTACCTGAGATCCCCTGTAACCTCCTATTCAAGATTTACCAAGCTTGTGCAGAGTCTGGGCGCAGATGCATTTAGCATGCACTAAAGAATAAAGATCAGATCCAATAAAGTAATTAGGCTCTTACCCCCTAGTTGAAAACACAGGGACACTAAGAGGTAAAATATTTAAATTTGCAGAACTGACCTGCTGCTTTTAGCCTTAAATCTAGATTACAACATGTATTTTAAAATCGGTCAGTGAGATCTGAGAATTGAGGGATGGGAATATTTGGGCATGATTAATAGGGCTTTCAGATGAGGAGTCACATGTTATAACCAATTGGAAAACTAGGGAGAAGTTTGTGGTCCAATGACAAGTGGTTTAGCCTGCAGCAATGGATAATCTCCGAGGAGTTTGCTGCTGACTGCTCAGACTCTCAGAACTTGGACACGATTGCTACAGGCACTAAGAAAGAGGAGCTTTCAAGAAAATGAAGAGTTCTGTAGTTTGAAGGCAGGTTTCCAGGGAAAACTAGGATTCCTAAGAAGGAGGATCAGAGAAAAAAAGAAAAAAAAAAAAAAGAGAGAGAGAGAGAGACCCTGAGGATGGAAGGAAAGGTCTGCAGGCATATTTATGCTGTCTTTGCAAATCTCAGCCTAGCTTCAGGGTGGGAACAGTGTTGAGATGATTCCCTTCACACAGGCCTATGAGTATGAATGAAAAAGCCATTCAGCTCTGAAATCCGTGCACTTTCAGAGTTAAGTTTATAGGAAAGAAAATAATAATGATTTCTGTTTTGATTCAGTAGGGCTCCTAAGCATTTATGCATGCTTGCTGCTCTTTTTACTTGGGTAAGCAATGTGTAATCATGTTGCCAGACTTGCAAAAAACATATGCTCCTTCATTTCCAAGATGAATAAGGATACATTCTTTTGGTGTTGAAATGAAAAAAGAAAACGAAGACAAGGCAGTAAGTGGAGTCACCCACTCACCTGTAGTCCACCACTCCTGTGTGATTCCGGTCTAGCTTCTGCACTAGCTCTGCAATTTGGGCTCGATTCAGTGGGATACTTGATTCCTAACAGAAAAACAGATATCTAGCAAATTTAAAGACTATATTTGCAGAAAAAAAAATGCTCTTTATCAGTTTAGGACCTCATCATGTTTTAATGGTAGGGCAGATGGCCTGATGCCTGGAAGAAGGGATGGAAAAAATCAAAAATGGGGGGTGGCAATTTCACTCTTTTAGGATTTAAACAGCAATGCAGTCATAGTTTGCATGACCACTATTTGCAAGCATGTAAAACAGTGTCATAGATGTCTAACTAGTGCCTACTGATCCCAAGCATGATAGTTCTGGCAGGAAGAGAAGATCTACTCAATGGGCAAATGCAAGGATACATGTCTCCTTTTCACTTTCCCCACAGCAGTAAGTTATAATTGTCTATGAACGTATATCCCACATAGGCAGCCAGCCTGAGTTTCCAGGGCTCTGGTGCTACACCAAAATTTATCTATAATCACTGATGCCAGCTGGAATATTCATTGGCTGGTACAGCTGTTCTGTACCAGAACAGGTACATTTAGGCTTCCTAGTCTGAAGTGTTTTCACAGCAAGGACGAGTGGTGGCCACGCTGCAGCAGAGGGGTTCTCCCCACAGCAGTGCCCCACTGTAGAGCATCCTGGTGGTGCTTTTAGGGGCACACCTGCATTATGGCTCTCCGGACGGCTGCTACAGGGATCTTCATGTTTCCATCCTTGTCAATACTCCTGAAAAAGTCCCAGAGTTCCAGGTTGTGCTCATTCAGATAGTTCTAGGAGAAGCAGAGATAAAAGAAGGGCATAACCCTGAACTGAAGCAGCCACTGGCATCTGCCTCCAGCTCCCCCATTGAGAGACTGCTCTTCCATCTGTCTCCATGCCTTTACTCAGTCCATCACTGAGCTACTCGTGTCTATAACTCCTTGTGCTGCCTCTCTGTAGTCGAAGGCTAATCAGGCTAATCCCATTCTGTCAAATCCAGAGACAATATCTTTCCTCCCAGATTTCTGATATCTTTAGTTGCTCTTCTCTGGATTTCCTTCAGTTTGACTGAGGACCTATCTCAGTACCATAGCTGCTATTTAAAATTGCAGGGTGCTAACAGGATTGTCACTAGCTGTGAATCACAGCAGCACTGTTTGATGTGAGCTAATGGCATGAGCATTTGCTCAGGTTCCTCTGAAGCAGAAATGTCCTCTGGACAGAAATGTCCCACCCAATTAGCTAAAAGTCTGCACAGCAGCTAGAAAAGAGAGAAGTCTGCAGTACAGAAGAGTGTTACCTAACTCAGGAGTGCTGGTGTTGTGCTGTCTTCCAGCAAGGAGGACAGCACCATCTGCTGCTTTCCATAGAAATTACACGTCTTGAAAAAGCTAACTTATTCTTGAATATTTAGGACAATATTTGTCTATAATAAAATATCATATACAACTTTTGTGAAGC
This sequence comes from Nothoprocta perdicaria, assembly GCF_003342845.1. Taxonomy (NCBI): domain Eukaryota; kingdom Metazoa; phylum Chordata; class Aves; order Tinamiformes; family Tinamidae; genus Nothoprocta; species Nothoprocta perdicaria. The sequence goes on along the minus strand of NW_020455788.1, from coordinate 131,445 downwards.
ACATTTCATTTTGAAATTAAATCACAACTGCCAAGGAAGAATTATGTGCAAGTGGACCTTAAGATGTGGAAATATGTTTATTTTGATCAGACCTGAAATGAATTTTTACACAAAAATCAAGTTGTCTTACACTAGTAAAATAGTAAACATCCATTCAGATGGAAATTGCAGGCACTTAGGGTTGAGTTATACTGTCCTCTGTGCCATTGCTTTTTTGAAGGCTGTCAATTCATAGGATTACACACATCATGCAGAAATGAAATTTGTGGATCAATGATAAGTCACTGATCACCTCCATGCAGATCAAAAACCACATGATTTTCCCCCTCAGTACTCTCATATCCTAAGACATTTGCTTCTGAAAATCAGAGAAGTTGCTTAGTCAAATGAGAATGAGATATGTGAATATGAGACAGACATTGTGAACAGACTTTTCTGAGGTAATGACTCAATTTTCCACTTTGAAGAAAACTTACTCCTTCCAACCCCCATCCCTCCAATTGCCTGTGACACATGCAATGAGGGGAACTATCGACCCAAATCTCAGTGACTCACCTGAATCACTTTCATAGGATTTGAATAAATCTCAGGATTTTTGGAAATAGAGCCTCCAACTTCACCATAGGTAACATCTAGTCCAGGATGCTCTTGACACACCAAATCCAACATCTTGATGAAACTTTCATTCACCAGCACATTCTGGTACGTAGGAGAAAGGAGAGCGCACTCAGTGTGGATACCCAAAGAACAACAAAAATTTACTTGTGTTAACCATCCCTTACGTCAACAGTAACTGTGCTTTCCTGGGAATTGTACCTTCTCCCATTGCCACTCTTGATGTTTAGGAATCCCACAGGCAGCACAGCCTAAACAAGAGTTCTTCTTCCTTCTTTTTTTCCCCATGACTGAGACGGGAAAGAATCTCCTAATCTGTATGCAAATAAACTTGATGCAAAGTACATTTTCATTGGGCAACTCCTTAATAAGAACAGTCATCTCTTTAAGGGTACACAATGGTCTGCTTAATTGGAACAGTCAACTTAATGGGATTCTCCTGAACACATGTACATATATCCAGGGTAGATGACTATGCTAGAGAGAGCTAAGCAATAATTTGTTTTGCTGTCAGTGAAGAAAATTCACAATTTAGGGTATGTTTCATTTCGTTCAGTGAATACAGTGTAAAATAGAGAAGATGGCATATACTCTAGAAGTGTTTATTTCTCTTCATTGATGCTAATAAGAATGTAGGATGTTCAGTTCAGGTGCAAACATCTTCCCTGAAGACATCTCATGGCTTCAGGTGACTCAGGTTCTTCCCTGAGACAGTCCTACATGGTGTCCTTCTCCATTCAGCTAAGGTGCAGACTGCAAGTTGAACATTTAATGGCCAAAATGTGGCAGAAAGCTTCATAAAAAATGAAAGGACTGGAGTCTCCAATCATGTAGCTTCATAGCCCAGAAAAAGAAAGATGCTCCTGCCTGGGATGGGTCTGGATGCTGCCAGACAAGAACTTATGATGCTTTTGATAAAACACTGCTTCCTTGGGAACAGAGCACAGGAGAGCCTCTGCAAGGCCCATCAGCCTGGCTTTCGCCCCATGGGACTCCACTGCCAGTGTGGCCTCTGAAGCAGCACAGCCAGAGCACCACGCTTGGCCTGAGAAACCTCTCTGGACTTGGGTGGCACCTGCAGGGAACCGGTTTGGGTGTTTCTACGTCTACAACAAAGTCAGTCCACGGTGTAGGGAAACCACACAGGGAAACACAGCTGAAAAGTGACTATATGTTCTATTGTACTATGATTTCAAAGATGAGTGTGTGCTAAATATTGTGATTCATGCCGTGCGTAAAGTATGATCTGTAACTGCAGGGTGAAAAGTCAAGATGTGTATCAGCCAGCTCCGGTCTATCCATTAAACATGTTTGATGTGCTCAGCTTACACATTACTCTGCTGTAACGAGCAGATTGTGTAAAAGAATGTGGGGAGCAGCTATGCTTAGATGTGCTGTCAGAAGCAGTAAACTCATAAAAATGCATCTTGCTCTGGCTTCCCATTTGCTAGTGCTGTCAAAACCATGCAAAGGTTCTAGAAATGATGCTTCTTGGAAAATCCTCTTACAGGCATGCTAGTTATTCATTCTTTAAAAATCAAGAAGAACATCTACATTTATTACTGGGAAAAGCAGCAGATTTCTCCTTCGGTGTCTCTCTTTAAATAATACATTTTGATAATTTAATTTCACAGAATTTAGCTAAGATAAATTGCACTGTACAGGCTTATGAATTGCTTAGGTTGTCACTTAAAAAAATGAACAGAACCATATACATTGTAATGAAGTTCTTCACCCAAAAGTAGCTGGTTTTATTTTTCTCTTGTAAAATGAGGTCTAATTCTTTGTAGATCTGGCAAGTAATTCTCTTTGATTTTAATCTATGTAGGAAAATTTCTCAGTCCTAGAGAAACACTCGTTTTTGAGATGATCTCTGTTGAAAGCACCCAGTACTCTCAGAAAGGACCACAGGTGATCATTACTCACTCTGCTTTGATTTCTTTCTTTTTTTTCAGTACAGTAACCATAAGACCAGGGTACATACAGATGTACTGAGATACAGCCCGTTATATTATCCTCCCAAACTGCCCATGAACTTTTTTTTTTAGCCAGTAACAAGTGTGAACATCCTCATTTATGTTTCAATTCCAAAATGGGGCCTTTGGGAAAATCTTCCTCTCTTTAATCATGGTGCTCCCAAAGGTGGATGGAGGACACTGAGCCTGCAGACCTGTCCCCAAGGCTGCAGGCCTGGTTTTCCTCCCATAAGGAACCAACGTGTTTAATGGATGGACAGGAGCTGACTAACACACGTGTGGAATGCAATGCCAACCCTCACACAGGAGCCCAGAAACATTTCTGGTCCTGCCATTGCAGAAGCAGCACATGAGGTTGGAACAAAGAGCATTGTGCTCCTGACATGAGGGAAATGCTTATTAAAATTTAGCCTCTGTGATCTTTTTTTTTCCTTTTGGACTCCCCTTTTAATATTTTTTGAAATAACATTGCTTTGTTTAAAACACCTTAAAGTTTCTCTCCTCTCTGCTCTTCACACACACTAACTATCTAGGCACCAGTATCTAGCACCTGAGGCTCCCCTGCAGGAAGTCCTTTCAGGGGAAGCAGCCAATTCATCCTCCTAGGTGAATTCACTTTTGCTCTCCTTCTGCTAGTGCAAAGTGGATGGGAGAGAAATAAGGTGATAGTACAGGCACCTCTCTCCAGAGCTAGGCCAAAGTCCTGTAATTTCAACATGGCTCCTAGAAGGGATGTCAAATAGGATCCACCTTTTATTGGTGCCCATACAAAAATGAAAAATGTGCAAGTCTCAAACAGTTCTGGAAGAGGGCAGTCCTGGGATCCAACCAGTTCCTAAAAAAAGGTTGAGTGTATAGACTTTGAAGCTCCCAGCAAACAGGCTCTTACTGAGATGTTGATCTCTTCCATCATGGATTTGGGGTTCTTTCTGATAGATGTGATTAGTGCAGTGGCACCTTCCACGGTCACGGGATTATGAGCCAGCTGTGCAAGGAGAGAGACAGACACAGTGAGAATGAGGAATTCATGCTCTGGCAGTGAGCAGGCCCTTTCTTCCTGGTCTTTGGGGGAACTATAGAATAGCTTTGGTTCCTTTCCATGGATTTGTCTGTTACCTTGACATTTTTTGTCTGTGTCCCACAGAACTCTGCAGTGTCACTTCACAGTGCTGCTGGCTTCTCAGCCTCCTTTGTCTCCATATGTGCAATCCCATGTGTTGGATCCCATTAATGTGTCAGGCGGGACTATGTGATGGAGGTCTCGTTCGGTCATGCAGTGAGGAGAAACCGAGGTGACAGACTGGGTTTGCTAAAAGGAGCCTCTGATTGGGACCTCCAGTGTTGACAGGACATCCTGAGGACATTTCCCACAGCCTTTGCAGCACAGCTGAGCAGCAGAACATGGCTCAGGCTGATCAGCTCCATCTGGCTTGCAAGGTCAAGCTGTGTCTGCCAGCTACTGTCTGGTATTATGGGGTTGGCATCATCTGTGTGTGTCTCAGTGTACGAACGTCACCTCTCTCCCACTGTGCACTTCATGTGCACTCCCCACTCCTAGTATTTGAAATAAAACTGTCTTCATTATCACTGGCCAACAGAAGTAATTTCCTCTTCTAAGCCCTTTGTGTTACCAACTCATAAATCTACATAAGCTGCTCCCTTTTGTATCACTGAAGAGATACATGAGGATGGTGGGCACAGTGTTCCAGGGGCTGTCTGTAGGATTGCCAGCCCCTTTGAGAGGAATGCCGTGGTGCTAGCTAGTGCCCTGCCTCAAGCCTGGTTAAGAACAAGGGAAAAAAACATCTGCTAAATCTAGAACAGTAATCCAAAAGAAGCAGCATGGTTGCAGTGATACACAAAGACAGGGATGGCCAAAGACAGGCCCATAAGAACTTAAAATCTTTAAAGGCTTTAAAGATGCCTCTCACCCTGCATGCTGCCATTTGCAAGCCCTCAGGATGCTGATGTTAGATCTGAGAATACAGCTCATAACCACCCAACTTTCCAGAGGTAAATTCCTGAATGATGCTTTTGGATTGAAAAGATATTCTAGCTCTCAGCGCTCACCATCTGTGGAGTCAGTTTGGCTGTTCACTAAGTTCTGCACCCTTCCAGGATTATTAATCCCTAGTTTACTAGGAGTCAGTTTGTCATTTTTTCCCCATGTGTTAATACTTCTTTATTATTTCGATAATGCTCACGATTTCCCAATCAGGCCACAGCAGCATGTCTTCTGCTTGAATAAACTATTAGCAGGTCGTTACTATTGGGAAGAGCACACTGTTTCCCACTTGCAAACTTCAGTGTGAACCTTTGCCTTAGGCTGAAATGTATGTTCCATATGAACTCATACATAGACAACTATAATATATGCCCATGTACCAACCAGTTGAATGCCTAGACTCTGCTGGAATTTACTTGAGATTAGCCATGTCAGGAATCAACTGCTTTGGGATGAAATGGATTTGGGGCTGGCTCCATAACTATCTTTGAGGGATTCCATAACAGAGCAATTTAACTGCTCTGGAAGAAACCTACAGCATGGGATTTCATTCCACTGCTCATCTTCAACACAGAGCAACACAAATTTCCTCTAGTTAGTGCTGCAAGACTGATCTCTGTCTTGTCTTCCTCCTGACCCAGATCTTTCTATTCACTCTGTTCATTCCCACAGCCCCGCTTTGGCTAGGATTTTACCTTCAAAACTTTGAGGTTTTCATTGACTTCAAGGCCTTTGCAGAGCTTCTTGGCTCCCTCATTGTCAATCTGGTTGCTGCTGAGATCCAGCTGAACCAGCACGTTGTTGACTTTGAGAGCTTCTCCTAGGGCCTTTGCTCCTTCATTCCCAAAGCCGTTCCAGGAAAGGTCAAGTGTCTTCAATGTACCATTGCTCTTCAGAGAGAAGAAAGGGATCTCAGCTCTCCATGCCCACCTAATATACCACTGCACCCTTCCCCTGCCTGGATCCCTGCAGGAGCATCCCTCAAATCACACCCAGCCCAGGCCACTGAATCCAGCCTCTCAGCAATGGCACCAAAGTATCCCCATCCACGTGGGTCGTCAGCCCTCACCAGAACCCACTGCTGAAGCCCTTCTCATAGCACTGACTGCTACTGCCAGTAGCATGGGCCTTGACAGAGCTCCCGAATCCCGCTCAGACCTCAGGGATGTGAGTTCCTGGTAATAATCACTGCAAAGGGCATCACAGAACAGGCAAGTTCTTACCTTGAGACCTGTGCCCAGTGCTATTGCCCCCTTCATGCTCAGGTGGTTCCAGCTCAGGTTCAGAAGCTCCAGTGTTTCGTTGCTGGCTGGGAGAGAAAAACTTAGATATCAGCTCATGAGGAGGGTAGCTACTCAGTCTGTCATGTCCAGTGCAAGTAAAGAGCACAGAATGGGCTGCTGATATCAGGTAAAAAGGGAATGTTTTTTTTTCCTGGCTTAATTGAAGAATTAATTGTAAGGTAGAGAGAGGGAGGATTTCTGTTAATGATGGACTATGTTTCTTGCTCTGAAAAATGGCTGGCTTCTCTGTGATATATCCAACCTCCCCCTGCCAAAGACTTACATGCCTTATGTCTAATTAGCAAAGGAGAGGAGCTCGGCTTCCCCTCATAGCTGTGTCTGGCTGTGTCCATGCCAGTGCCAATTCACATGCACACACTGCACGGTGAAAGTTTTACTTAGAGTAGGATATGTGTGAAATCATTTGTAGATGGGGATTGGAAGGGGTTGAGCTTGCTGCCAACACTTGCTTCGCATTCTCAGAAATAATTTCTCATCCAGGTTTTCTATGGATGGGCGTTTGGATGCAAGAAGACAGCAAGGTTATCTGACTGCCTTCTCGCTGACACAGATGTTTTGTTGTTATGGTTTCTCATCTTTGTGTCTTGCTACTGCAGTCACATGTAGTGGCTGGAGGCCCCTGGGGTGGTGAGGCTGAGCAGGTGAGCAGTCAGGAGTCTCCAAATCAGGACACTCCATCTTTTGTACTGCCCACCAAGGCACAGGGTATTTTTGCTGAGGAAAGAAGCAAATGTTGCACTGCACGGATCCATGCTCTGCCCCAGTGAGGGTGCCTGCTCCCCTGGCTCTGCAGGAGTAATAAGTGCACTTACCCAGCATCTGTCCCAGGAGCTGTCCTCCCTTCTCAGAGAACTCATTGTGGCTGAGATCCAGCTCCTTCACTTGGTAATTGCTCTGCAAGGAGAAAATCATGCAGAGAGAATGAGCTCTTCCAGCCAGCTGCAACCACCTGCCATCCAAGGCTCCTGCGAGAGGATAAAACAGAAGGGTTTCAGACGCATTGAAATCTTCAGTGCACAGGAGTTCATCAGCATAGAGACTGGGGCATTGTGTCCCTCAGGACAGTTTTTCAGTGGTGTTTATAACGTCATAGCAATCCTCTTCCTGAAACAGCAAAAGAAATGGGACTTTATATGTGCAAACTTCCCTCCTGCAGCTGCCAGATGTCTGGGCTGCAACATATCCTGCGATTCTGTTCCTGTCCCCTACTTCATTCCCACCAGTGCACCCTGACCAAGAGTCCATTCTGTATTAAGTTCATGGCCTTGCTCCCTAGCAGATACAAAATAATAACAGGAGTCAAGACTCTTCTTTTTGCTAAAGAATGTCAAAAGTGGGATTGCTGAAGTTTTTGGAAATCTCTGTATCACCCGAATGCCCTTCTGTTGTTCTGTTACGGAGCCTTGAGGGTTTGTCTCTTAGCCAGACTCCCACAGCTGTCCTGAGAAAATGCTAATTCAGGGCACCCTCCTCCGTGTCCTCCCAGACTCTCTCATTTCTGAAGCTAGCAAGACACACTTAGCAGAATTATGCCAGGAAATCATCAGTGCATTGCCAAGTGAAATCATGCCAAGTAAGGAGCTCTTTCAAGATGAGCAGAGTCTTTTACATCGCCAGAGCAGCAGGTGGTCTTGGATTTCAGGTAACTCACTGTTAGAGCATCAGCAAAGTACTGTGCAGTCTCCTCTCCAAAGTTGTTTCCTGGGGAGGAAAAGTACGTTAACAGTGCATTGATCTTTCCTTTAACATTGTACCAGGGTCTAGAGGAAGCTGTGCTTTTAGCTGGAACATCCAATTAATCATGGTCCATACCAGCTTGCAGGAAGTTTGCTATTAACCCACTTTGATCCACATAGCAGGATTGCTCCAGCAATTAGCTAAGTTTCTCATAAGAGGCAGGTTTGCAGTGGTGTTGGAGGTTTAGATGGCCAAATGTTTTTTTTATTCACATCAGTATAGATCCAGCTTTCCACACTGTTACTCTGGCTTCCTATCAGAGACATATCTGACAGCTTGATCTTGCCCATAGTCTTACTGATATTCTCAGAATGAGACACTTGAAAAGAAAACCATGATTTTTCACTTTCACTCCCACCACCTGGATGCATTCAACCCACCTGAGAGCTGAAGAACTTGGAGATAGGACATATTATCCAAAAGCAACTTGGCAATGGCTTCAGCTCCTTTTGTGCCTAGGTGGTTATTGGAGATGTTCTGGGAGAAAGCAACAAAGGATAAGAAGGATGAGCCCAAAGAATGTATCCATTTTATTGTCTTCTTAATGTCCAAGATATAAGGAAATAATACAAGACCAGCAATGTCTTGCATTGCCAGCCAGGCAGCAACTAATATTTGAGCTACAGATGTGTGCAACCCCTTGTCCTTTCTAAAAGGAGTGAAGCCCTAGAGCAATTAGTTTCACATAAAATTTTGTCTTCAATGAAACAGGAGGTACTTGGTCAATAATCTCTTCTTAGGATGCAACACAGATCCCATGGTCTACCAAAACACATTTTGCAGTCCTTACTTTCAGATAGAAGGGTTCTTACCTGAAAGTTTTGTACTATTCTGTTAATCTTCTTAGGAAAGTTTCCCTGTATTATGTTGGAGAATGAAAGTTCCTAATAAAAACTTTTTTTTTTCCATTGGCTAAGCATGACCTACAAAAATCAGGTTATGGCAATTATTGTCTGCTAATCTATCATCTGAAAACAGTTCAAGGAAACTGGAGGGTTGACCAGACTGCTATCATATGAAAACTTCTCCTTTTTAGGAGCTTGTACTTTTTAAAACTAGAATATAAAATATACATCATCAGAATGTGTATATTTTTGCATGGGGGCAACTGTTACTTGATTAAAACTTGGAATGAAATGAATTGATTTTCATTTATGAAATTTATCAGAAGATTGGACTCGATGAACAATAATCTTGGTTACAAGCTATCTCAGGTTGGCTACCAGTTTTTGAAGGCAGCAGTTTTCTCGTAACATCTGTGCGATGCACACAGCTCCTTCTGCCAGAATCCAGTTATCTTCCAGCTCCAGGTGAGTGACAGACGCATTGGACTATGAAGAAACAAATGTTCACAGGGACACACAAGAAATGACTCAAAAGTTAACGAAATGGGTCTTAACCTCAGTTCAACAGATAGACAGTGGATGTTCCCTCTAAACCCAGAAGACCCTGCAGGTCCCAAACAGAACGGAGGTGAGGGTACACGGCAGAGCCGTGGCTGTGGGAGTAGATGGGCTCTCTTAGAAGAGAGCCACTTTGTTTTAGAGCTTGTGAGTGTTGAGGACTTTCCACCGCTTTTCACTACCATGGAGACTCATGTTCAGTTCCAAGCTCAAGTTCAGGTATCCTGGCCCTGAGTGCTGGTGAACATGTGGTACTCAGAGTGGGGGACATTAATCCTTGGCCTCATCTCTGGCCCTGTTGGGGTTAGGAGTACTGGAGACCCGTGCCACATAGAAGAGTATCAATCTCTTTGAGAAGAGTGACAATAACTCCAACAAATGCCAGTAGTGGCCATACAAGGCCTTCAAGTGCAGGGCATTAGAGCTCCCATGAGGAAGATATATATGGCTTCTTCTGCCACCATGTTTACTCAGCAGTGGCCTCCGAGGCTGAGAGGATCCCCAGAAGCTGACTGTATTTGCTAGCAGAGGCCCCGCTCTTACTGGCTACTCACCACCAAAGCAATAGCAATGGCTTTGGCACCTTTGGGTCCTAGGCCGTGGTGGTTCAGGTTTATATAAGGCTTGGACAAGTTCTGAATGAATTGTGAGACAGGCACCACCTCCAGCAGCCTGCATGCTTCCAGGTACAGCTCTGTGCCTGTAATGCCTGCAAAAGCCTTCCCGGGATCTGTGGAGACAAAGCACGCTGATGAGTGGTGTGTTCAGTGTCCTCCCTCCTCTGTCTGTGACTGTTTCTCCCAAGCATTTGACATCTTCAGAGGGCCACTTGAGTGAGGAAGCGCTGCTAAGCACAAGCTAACAGTTCCCTAAAGCAACCAAATATGAGTTCTTGGCTTTTCTGTACGAAGCTCAGGGCTCACTCTCAAATCTGTGGCACTTTCTGAAGCTGGAAACTGAGATGAGGAGCAGAGGAGTTCTTGCCTCAGTATCTGTGTCAACAAGAGAGATGGGGGCAGCCTGCCAGTTGTCTGCAGTGAACTAAGTGGCCACCTCAACCATGGCCACATTTTGAGTGGTTTTGATTCATGACTCAAATCAAAGTATCAATGGGGTATGCCAGACTCATGGGTTCAGACTTTAGGTTAAGTTTAGCCTTGTGGAGCTAACTTGAATAACACTATGCAGTGACGGTAGGATTTTATTCTTAAAAGATTATTTCCCTTCTGGTACTCCCCATGCATTTATACCACACCTCCAAGAGTTAATGTATTCTCCTTGCTTCTCAATTTGGCCATCAGTTGCATGCTGTAGCTTCTCATCAGTCTGCTATGTGACTAAATCTCTCGTGCTATAATTCAGAATTTCTGACATCAGGCAAAAAATGTCTTTTTGTTTCTTTCTTTTTTTTTTTTCAATTTTAATTGAAGCATGCAGCTGATATTGCTAGAGGAGCCAGGACAGCTCAGATCATTTTGGCTTCCAACCAGCAGAAAGAATCCCAACGTTCTCATCTTGGCCATGGGGTGTTGTTGACACAGCTGCAATGAGACACAGCAGTGCAGCTGGCAGATGTATTTCCACAGAAACCTGTCATTTGGAATTCCTTCATCAGACCCCGTATTTAGAGGTCATATTTCTTCATATTGTTATATGCATCCAATGGCCTGACCTAAAAACAAATTTCTCTCTCACCAAAGCCATTTTCTAGTTCAATTTGAGGCCTCACAAGTCTGTTATTCTTCTTGCATTCTTCTGTTTTTTGATTTTCCTCCCACTTACAATGTATTTAAAAGTCCTCATTCTAAGTTTTGTACAAGTCTACTATTCACAAAAATGATAGTAAGACTTGTTTAACCAGGAAATTGACCTCATTAAGCTGAAGAATGACCAGAAAAGTCTAGAATGGTAATGGCAAATCTATGGCACTCAGACCACAGTCTCATCCTTGGCTTCAGCTAGCTGCTCCTGCTGCTCTGGCTGCAGGCTGATCTGGTAATGCTGGTTATCAAGGCCTAAAGGAGGCATGAAGGAGCAGAAGAATAGCCCTGGTCTATAGAAGGCAGTTGGGGGACATGCTGGCATATAATGTTGATGCTGTTTCACATCAAATGGAGAGCTCCTACAGGAAAATTTATCCTCCCACCTTTATCAACCGCCAGATTAAGTGTGGATGTCAAGACACTTGGTAGGGTTGCATCCTTGGCCTCCATTTCTGATAAATTCCTGTTGGTGGGTACAGCATTGATCGTAATGGGAAGGGCTAGGGAGGATGGATGTCCAGGAAACACTTGCCTTCGATCTCTAGGTCAGTCTCAGAGTCTGATGCAGCCTTCTCTGCTGAGACATCAGCAAGCGACAAGGACTCCGGGGAATCGCTGATCTCTGACATTTCTTCATTCTGGTCTGCCAGGAAACCAAGCGGATTCATTTTGTCACAGCAAGCCCAGCTCCTACGTGGCACCCTGCAGCTGAGAGAACATCCCACTGCTCCCACTGAAGCCTACCCTCCTCTCCGGCCTGCTCCGAAAGCTCTCCTTCCCAGCCCGCTGTGTGTGTGCGCAGCGCATCGCACTCACCTGCTACTGGCTCTGGGGCAGAGATGTTCTCACACTGGGGCTAGAAAGCTGCAGCCAGGCTGGGGTCTGATAACTTGGAATTAGCTCTCCCCAGATTCTTCAGCCCACAAGGAGAGGAATCACAGTTCTCCCACATTAAGGTGATCATTCCCAAGTGAGCTGCTTTTTCCCCCTTCCTCAATTTCTATGGCTGCCAGGTAGCAGTAAATTTCCCTTCCCCATCCCACCTTCATACAAGTTTGTAAGCTAGGGCTATGCCAGTTCCTTTTGGCTTTCCTGATCTGACTCACAGGCACTGGAGGACACTCGGCCGGCTGCCTCTGCTCTCAGCCTGCGGGTGCTTTGCAGAGTGCCTCAAGCAAGGCAGAGGAGAAGAAGGCATTTGAATGCTGCTCTATGTTGGGGCTAAATAGAATCAAACCCGCGAGAAGGGACGGTACTTGCCCACAATTCATAATGTATTTTATATTTTGAGAGAATGAAAACTCAGAAAACTGCTGTTTAAGATGAATGAATGTATACAAGAACCATGAAGAGTTTAGTTAATGATGCTACAGTGCTGGACATCCTGCTGGGAACAACCTTCCTGCTTTGAGGAACACACAGTCTCTTTGTAACCCGCACAAAGCTCATCCTGACTGCAGTGCACTCCCATTACCCAGCCGTCCTGCACCCAGCGTGGCCCAGTTGAGACAACTCATAAAAAGGAACATAACATAATACCGATGGTATCAACTGTAAACACTTATTTACATTCTGTAAGGAAACAGTTAATTCAGTGGTTATTTTAGCTTGTAAAAAAAATGTGGTCATGTAATCAGAGTTATCAAATGTTTATTTCCTGTTTTAGGTCATAACAATGTGGATACTTAAAGACTTTTAGAGAAATTATAAGCAAGTATATAAGATATTTGTGGAAAAATAAGTTAAATGCACATTTCTTTTGTTAAGATAAATAATTTGCACCAACAAAGAAGAGAAACCAGACAATATAATAGAATTTTTCTTCTGGAATTGGGCAATATTAATAATTACACTATTCTCCTTACTGTTAATTTATATTAGATTCAATCATCATAAAGCAGATTATTGAATCCAGTATGTAGGCAAAAGGAGTCGCAAACTTTTGACTGCCCAGTTATTTCCTAACAATAATATTTTTGACATTAATATTATCAAAAGCCTTTGAGGAATATTAATACTAATAAACAGTTTAGGCTTATTAACAAATACTTAATTATGTCATATCCCATTAAAGGAAGAAAAGTTGCAGAAGTTCATAGCCAAGAACAGAAACCTTTATTACAGAAAAACTGCCTAAAAGGGACTAATCTCAAATGAGCAATCAATTATTAATGCGGGATGCAAACAGCAGAAGTAGTGTCATAGAAAAATAAGAGAGGATATTCAGACAAATGTTGTTTTGAAACAATGGAAACTATCCTGAAGAGGATCTCATCCATTTGAGCAATTATTATGGAAAATTATTACAGAACACTTCACAAACTGTACTATGCTCCACTTTAATACAAGAAAACAACAGCCGGAGAGATTTTTTCCCACATACCTGACTACACTAAAGTAACTGTATTATGAAGGAAAAAAATAAATTAAACTTTCAAGATAAGAAAAGTTAGTCTACCCACAGTGAATTTTTAAGTGACAGTCCAAAGGGGGTTTTATATTTTGAGAAGAACTTATTGCTGTAATTAATAGCACAATAATTGCTAACAGTAGATGTGTTATATTTACCCAAAAAAAAAATGTTCCCCAGTATTAGTGATCAGGAGAAATAACATGTGTAATGCAGAAAATAGCATAACTACATATGGTAATCCAAAGTAATTTCACTTTGAAAATTGAGCAAATGAACAGCAATCTAATAATAAGCCGTGATGAAAGACACTTACTAATAAAATCACTTCATTCTTCTATAGAGAGCTTATGTTTAGAAATGAAGAGCGTACTTAGGGTTTTCAAGGCTAACAACTCTCGGTGCCTGTTAAGAGACTCTCACTTGCTTTTCACCTTTGCTCAAGAAACTCAAATTTTGAAAGTAATTAAGAGCTTATGCCCATCCCACTGTGACTAATTTAAACAAATGTGAAATTTCAGGAGGGAATGGTATATAAGAATGGCAATGCTGGGCTAGGACATCAGGCCAAAATGCCATGACTGGAGCTGGGTGCTGGCTGTGCCGCGCAGAGGCCCGGCTGGATGTCGCCAAGCTGGGAAAGCCTCTGCCCACAAACCCTGGGTCCTTGGGGCCGTGCAGGGCAGGGGGAGCCTGGGCAGCTCCCTGCGCCTGTCCCAGCACCCTGGCTATGTAGGGGAGAGCCCCCGTGTCCCCTCCGTGGGGTCTCGCTGCTGCCTCTCCTGGGGAAGGGAGCCCTGCACACGGGGAGACACCCCATAGCAACAGCAGTGCCTCCTCTTTCCCTTGACTGCTCCTGAAGCAAGTTGTGCTAGCAGCTGAACACCGCACCTGTGTCCTTCTCAGACTGGTTCTCCATCGCTACGTGTCCTTGTCAGCACCAGTGAGCTGCGTGCTTGGTTATTTTCTCTTCTGCAAATGAGTCACCTCTTAGACCCTGTAATTTTCTCACACGTACACGCTGAAAGCTGCTCAGCTGTAATTAAAAATCTCCATGAGGAAGGGTGCCATTGGTAAGACCTATGGTCTTGGTATTAGTGTTTATAACCAGAAAGATCCCATTTCCCTTTCACAGGGGCAGGCTGTGTTAGGAGAACCTTCTGTGAAGGCTCCGTAGCTGTTCCGTGACCTCGCCTGGACATTGTGACTCGGAGGAGAAGAACCTCGTTGCGCTGGTGACCAACGTTGTATCATCTGGGGCTTGGATTGCATCAGCTCTCATCTGAGAAGAGAACAGATCAGATTTTGGGCGTGAGACCCCCAAATGTTCCAGGGAGTAGTGCCAGTCTTCTGGTAAGAGTTTTCCTTTCCTTTGAATTAGCTTTGCATCCTGTACAGTTTCACACAAGAAAGGCAAACCTGAGCATTTACAGCCTTGAGAGAGATCAGGACAAAATGAATATATTACCCTTCTGTCCTGTACAGATTCAGACTTGTCTTCTGCCAAATTCCCTTTACAATGTGTAATAAAGTGTGGCTTGTAAATGTGTCAGCACTTAATAGTGCCTCGAATCAAGTATTCATTCATCCTAGCAACTAATGTTGGTGCCAAACTTGGCTGCCTGCTTATTATTTTTGTATGGCTTACATAAAGGACTCAATGACCTTTCCTAGGAGGCTAAAAATTGTAAAAAATTGTAATAAAGAGGCTTTTGATAAAGGTTGAGCAGAACTAACACTTACATACACTTTGTTGTTTTTTTAATTCTGGGAGATTGCTCAGTGAAGGTAACTGCTTGTAGAGATTTTGAAATGTATATAACTTACAGTGCAGTGTATGGTATACAGAGAAGAAGCAAAAGTCCAATTCCCCAGGAACAGGGTATCTTCAGTGGTTTTATTTCCCTAGGTTCAGCAGAAATCTTTCAACCAGTCTAGTCATTAGAGGCCACGATAGGGTCGTATTTGGACATAGAATATAATGCTGCATAACCCAGTGGAATTCTTGACCCCGAAGCAGATGACCATTGTCAGCTTTGATTTCATTGCCAAAGTTTGTGGGGTTTTGTTCTAATCTAGGCCAAACAATTGTGGCATCCTAGATATTTGCTTCCTTGTTGTACCGGCTAACATTTCTCTCCAATTTCAATCTGATTATCCTGATGTGGGTTGAGTCTTAGATATTTCTTAGGTCTTTCTTCTCAAACAACAGCCTTGTTTTAAATTCCCTAGTCGCTAGCCCTTACTGTCATCCTCCCTTTTTGTCAGAAACCAAGGATGGTTTCCAGAAGTTAGCATACTACAGCAGGAGATGAGAGACCACAGTCCAGCACTGTGCTTTGCCAAGATGATTGTGGGATTTGAGAGAGGTCACTGGGTCTCATTCTCAGTTTCCCCATCTGAAATACAGCTCCCAGACACAAAAAGCAAAAACAAAAAAGTGCTCCGTTGCCATTGCATTGTGACCCGTGTAAAAATTTTAATACGAGTATTGAAAACTCTGCTCTACAGGCTTGAAAAAGACACAGTATCATTTTACTGCTTTGAAAATACCCTACAGAGCACTGTCTTGTAAATTAGTGAAGTTCTGGCTAATAATGATTTATACTATTTTAGGAATAGACATTTTAGAATTGTACTAGAGGGATTATTATTTATTCATATTCTAATACAAGCTCAGATTCCTACTTATGGAGACTCATGGTGCTTGTCACCATAAAAACAGGTTAAAGAGGCAGGCACATGCTCAAAAAGTTTATAGACTAAGAGGCAGCAGATGACGACCACCAAGGGAGCAACACAGCAGGCAGGCACATAGGCAGTTTTTCCCTGTCTTGCTGACTTCATTGCAAATACCCATCTTTTAGAGAGCCTGGAAGAAGGCTGATGAGATCATCATGCATGCATGGGGAGTCTTTCTGGAGCAGGATTCGCAGCGCAGGAGTCAGCACAAAGCTCTTGCTTCAAAATGTAAGAGAATAATCCTGACCTGAAGCACAAATCACCCTCTAATGACACGCGGGAGGTGGTAAGCAGGATGGATATAGGATTAAAATGCTCAGAGGACAGAGTGATAAAAGTTTATCACACTTCAATTGAATGTTTCACAGTTTTGTATATTACTGCAATACATTAAAAGGTGCCTTTGGCATAAAGAGCCATAACGGTGCTCAGTTTGATCTGAGCCTTCAGATGTTATTATACACGTTCAAATCTGGAATGGAGCGAATAATTAAAAGCCCAGGCTTGAGCCAGGACTTCCCACTCCATGCGAAACTCCCAGGTTTGAGCATGTGACAGGTCTCAGCTTTCCCAGGCCAGGGCAGGCTCCTGGTCTCAGCTTTCCCAGGCCAGGGCAGGCTCCCGGCCAGGAGTGGCTGTGGGACTATCATGGAAGCAGCAAAGGGAATGTGCTCCCACCTTGCTCATTTATTGCACTTTTGATGGGACTTATTGTCACGCATTCTGCAATCTGCAAAACCCCAGGCTGTTGTGAATCACCAAGCCTGCAATGCAGTGTAGTATCAACTTTTCACGAGCAAACAGGGGCCAGTTAGGTCCGCGTAACTGCCCTGGATTACTGCTCTATCTGCTCTGCTCGCGGACAGCAGGCTGCCTGGCTCAGCGCGCCAGTTTTCGCTCGCACACTGACCGCGGCCGCGGGAGATGCGGGTGCCGCGGGGCCGGGCCCGGGCCCGGGCCAGCCCGGCGGGTAACCCCGGCCCCGCCGCGGGCCTCGCGGGCCGCCC
>NW_020455788.1:84858-114115 GCF_003342845.1 Nothoprocta perdicaria | reverse complement strand
GAGGCGCGGGCCCCGCCGGGCCGGGGCCGGGGCCGCCGCGCTGGCTGCGGTGTAAATAGCTGTGGCCGGGCCGGAGAGGCGCTCGCGGGGCCTCGGCGGAGCGGCCGCCGCCCGGGCGGGTTTGACCCCGCGAGGAGGCCGCAGCTTGTGCCCCGACCCACACTGCGGCCTTGGGGCAGCTCTGTCGAGCTCCGTCAGCCTGGAGGGCCTTCGGGCGGGAGGGACTCCCGTGTGGCACACGGGAAGGTGCGCCCTAGGCCCCTGGGTCCAGCTGGTGCTCGCAGGCGCCTGGCTCTGCCGGCGGGAAGCCACGTTCCTGCCCAGGCTGTCCTCCCGTCTGTAGTTAGGGTTCAGTTATGGTCGTGGTGACAAACTAGTCGACTCTTCTGAAATCCAGCTCTTCTCTTAAAAAACCCAACTCTTTAGGTAATGGTGTACAAAAATATGACATCGATGCATTCATCCTTCTAACATTAATGAACTTAAAAGAGGAATATGGCTCTAAATGCTGCTTCTGTGGTGCATGCAGAAAGTTTTGACACACAAGATCGTGCTAAAAGCGCGGACAGATACTGCTGACCTCGGTGTGTCACTGTCCTGGGTGACTGACCCTTGCGGGGACAGAGCAGAGACAAAAGTGATACGGAGACAGCAGAGACCGCTGGTCAGCAGCGGGACCTGTGTCTGGGCAGCCTTCATAGCCCAAGATCAATATCTAGTAATTCACAAGCGCTAGGTGGACAGCAAGGATTTTTATTATTTATTGCAGATATCAGCCATCGATTGACCTATTTTATATATATATATATATATATATTATCAGGATTCCTTCTGTGGTTGTATTCTGTCCAATTCTGTCCAGGTTTTTATTTTGTCATATTAGTCCCTTTGCTGCCCTTTTTTTTTTAATTAAACGACAGCTTTTCTTCTCTTGCACATCTCAGTGAAGAGTCAAACAACTCTTTTCCATCCTTTCCATTCCCTGTTGAATTTCTGAGGAGAAACCTGCTTCAGAGTCTCTGAGCAGTGGTCGCCTGCAAGAGCTTTACTTCTTAACCCCATCAAGCTAACTACTACAAGCCTTAGCTTTAGCTGTGTCATCAAACACTAATAGAGTTTTCACAGCACTTTTTAGCATGGCTGACTGGCTTTGGTGCTGCCTGTGCTAGAATTACCTTCTTTAGGGCTGATAAAGCAGTTGTCATCCTGAGCAGTTTCGGTGATTTTTTTTTTGACTAACATGATTAAAAGTTAATTCATCTTTCAAATATTGAGTGGACTGCGGCCTAGCACTCTGTAAGAGGCAAGGTAAGTTGTTCAGACTATAACTTTTTTTTTTCTTTAGAAAAGTCATTTATTTTTGTTGCTGTATTGATTGGGTCTGTGGCACTGAGTTGCAACAAGGCTTAAAGAAAAACAGTAATCAAGAAATTCACAGAACTGACTAAAATCTCTGTATTTCTTTTGGCAGATGCTTTCTTTACCTGTCGAAAGAATGTGCTTCTGGCGAAGAGCACGTCCACCCAGGTAGAGGGCATCTTTGCGGCATCCGGAGGAAGGTCGGTCCCAGAAGAGCAAGAAGCCCTGCTCCAGCAGTGGCTGGAGGAAGGAGCAGGGAGCTTGCCAGCCAGTGAGAGTGCTCCAGCAGTGGGGAAGGTGTCGGCTGCCCTCACTAGTGACTGGTTAGAAGGTTCGGAGTTATTGATGACTAGCCTTAGTGACCTGAATTCGGCTCCAGAAGTCACGTGGTGTGCCGGTCAGCAGCTTGCAGAGCTACACACCTTGGCATCTTCAGAACCACAAGATCATGCGGTGGCTGAACTGGCAAAATTACCAGCAGAGGAAGCGGTGGCTGTGGTAGGCAGTGCCCCTTGGGCAGCTGTAATGCCACAGACGGATCACCAGCTAGTTGACTGTGCCACTATAGATGTAGAAGGGCAGAATGAAGACCCAGCTGTGCTGGCATGGAGCTTAGCACATGATGCAGAGATAGTGCCAGTGGAGGCCCCAGCCTGGACCATTCAGAATATGGAACAGTTTCAGCCTCTTCCAGCAGAGGTGCCCTACCATGGTCAGTAGAAATAACTCTGAATCTCATGTTTAGTTTAGGATTTGCATTTGTATTGAACCTTACCAGGTTTTTTTTGTGTGTCTGGGCCGATGAGTAGGTTGGGGCTTGCCGTCAGTGCAACATTGATTGTACATGTCTATACAGAATTGACAGGATCAGCTAGTGAAAGCTGTAAAGTGCTTTTTTGCTGAGAGAGGGCTGGCCACAGCTAGGGTTCTCTATGCTGTTAGAATGGTGGTTATTGATATATACATTTCACAGGAGTCGTGCCAAAGTGTTGACCTCTTATTACAAAAAGTCTCCAAGATGTGGCTGATTTTTTTTCAGTATTTTTGATACTAGTCTTCTGTTACCCCATTCTCTTTGGCCTGAGGTGATCCAAATGGCCTAAAACCCAGAGACTTGGAGCCCGGAGCACTGTAGGTTGGAGAAGTAAACTGGATATTTTCTGGAACCTAGAAACACAGAAGTATCAGCAGGGTACCCAGCATGGCTCTAACCTGGCTTCTTGTCTCTTGCATATAGAGATCTTATGGAGAGACTGGGAAGATCTTTCTGTCGAGCCCTATGGGCCAGACCAGGTCTCAGGAAACATGCCCCTGTTTGAATTTCGGGTGATGTCTTACAACATCCTGGCCCAGGATCTGGTGGAACAGGGTTTTGATCTCTATCTACACTGCCATCCAGACATCCTGAACTGGAACTACCGCCTTCCAAACCTTTTGCAGGAAATCCAGCACTGGGATCCCGATGTGAGTAAGCTCCTGCCATATTAGCATCACCTGAATTTGAATTCCTTCTTTGATCTAACTGCATGTTTTCTTTTGCCTTTTTTTTTTTTCCTGTGTGTTTTTATATTTTTTTCCCTAAGAAACAAACAAACAAAAAAAGACCTGGGAAGATGCTGTCTGCTCGTACATTTAAGGTTGATCCCTTTGAGACTATCAGAGGCCCGTGTGTAAGGTGTGCTGTGTGCCTGTAGAAGCTGGTCATCCTTTGATTGCAGGGCTTAAATACTTGAAGAGTACAAATGGATGAAGAAGAAGTAATTTTTTTTCAGGGGAAAAGACCAGCCTTATAAGGCAGTAGAGAAGGTAAAAAGTACATAGAAAGAGGACTTCCTAATATTCCCTATTCCCCGAGTCCTCTTTGGGTGGTGAAAGAGCTTCTGCCTCATCACTGGGTAACTGAAAGAGAAACTCGTGTGACCCAGCAAATGATTGTGTAGCTGGGAAGTGCAGAACAGAGTTGCAGTGCTGACCTTTCTAGTTTCAGCGTTCGTATGTGAGTGCACTTTTTCACTTTTTTCCTTCCTTAAAACAAGGTAGCTGGCAAATACTGATGGAGCGAGTGAGGTCTCTGCCTTCCTTCCAGGTTCTGTGTCTCCAGGAGGTACAAGAGAACCATTACTGGGAGCAGCTGGAACCCACGTTCAGGATGATGGGTATGTCCTGCTGCTTAGTGTCTGTAGCTCCCTGCTCACAGCAGCTGGTCCTGGAGTTTCTCCTCTATATGTCTTCAAAGTCGCCAGGCTTGGGAGAAATCTGTTTCTTTGTGTAGCTGCTGTCCCTACTTCTCAACTCTGCCTAGATATTTCCTCCTTCAATCTGGTTCTTATTCCAGTTTGTAACTTTCTCCCACGTGACAGACCAGAGTGATGAAATAGTGTTGGTTCTGGTATACAAGGAGAGAAAAAGATCCTTGATGATAAACTAGGATTATTGTGACAGAATTGATCATCACTTTGGTGTTCGGGTGACAGAGCTCTGGAACAGGCTCCCCAGAGAAAATGTGGAGTCTCCTTCTTTGGAGAAATTGAAAAACGGCCTGGATGCCACCCTGTGCCACATGCTCTAGGTGTCCCTGCTCCAGCAGGAACGTTGGACTAGATGATCTCTAGAGGTCCCTTCCAACCTCAACCATTCTATGATTCTGTAATAATGCTGTGAGCTCAAAGAGCAGAGACTGAACTCCCAGGCATTGAGTCCTGTTGCTTTTGGCTAAATAAGCAAAGAGCTGAGTGAAGACTGATAGGAAGTGTAAAGGGCTATGTTACTGAACAGCCAGTGCTCTGCAAGTAGGTTTGTTCGTTGCCTACTGATTGTTGAGGACTTTTATAGTTATAGCTCAGATGTGTTGTAGAAAACAAGTTGACAGTTAGAAAAATGAGAATGCATAGACGTCACAGAAAGTTTCCTCTCATGCAAGTCCACCAGATTGAGGGTCAGACTCCTAAGACATATGTCAGGGACTTGTTTTATATGGGCTTATCAAACCCTCCAACTAACGGTGGGACTGCTGAGGAAGTGGACACCATCTAACGAGTGTTGGTTTCTCTTCAGGCTTTGAATGCTTCTATAAGCGGAGAACGGGCAGGAAAACAGATGGCTGTGCAGTATGCTATAAGCACAGCAAGTTCCAGCTGATCAGTGTCAACCCCATAGAATATTTCCGGCCTGGTCTGGACATCCTCAATCGGGATAATGTGGCCTTGGTGCTCTTGCTGCAGCCCCTGCTTCCAGAGGGCTTGGACCTGAAGATGGTCAGTCCGTTGTGTGTGGCCAACACTCACGTGTTGTACAATCCCCGCCGGGGGGATGTCAAACTTGCGCAGATGGCCTTGCTGCTAGCAGAGATCGACAAGATTGCCAAGACTGCTGAAGGCAGCTACTACCCTGTCATTTTGTGTGGCGACCTGAACTCTGTGCCTGATTCTCCGCTGTACAAATTCGTCCGGAACGGTCAGCTTTCTTACCATGGGATGCCGGCCTGGAAGGTAGGTGCCAAACTGAACGGGAATCAGAGACCTGTTTGCCACATGCTGCTACACAATACATAGCTATATTCTCCCTCTCATGAGGAAAGAGGCCCACTATTACTGTGCCTGTATTATTCAGGGCTCTTCTGCTACGCTTCCTGCGTTGCTGAGGAAAGAGACAAATATGTGTGTGTTGTTTCCATCGCTGCTCTTTTGGTTTCTCTTAAGGCAGGTCAGTGATAATAGACCGCTTAATTTCAGGTCCTGATTCTCCCTTGCTATGGGAGCAGGGCAGAGTACAAATTCAGCAAGAGATACTAGAATTTTTAGGGAGTTTATTTAAGTTTTTTTTATCATGTAAGTAGTTTTGTCCATGACGTGGGCACCTATGCTAGACCTTCCCGTGGTTATCTGTTACTGAATATCCATGCTCAAATGCATTGCCAGCTTCCAAGCCAAATCATTATTTTGTTAATAAAAGATACTTTGCAGACATCTGCCAGGTGACTTTTAGCTAATTGTGTGTCTGCCACCCCAGTATCTGAGAGTTTATTATATCAGTGCTCTGTCGTCTTCTAAATGGCTCGTTTCCATGAAGACATCCTACCAGCTTGCTCTTGACAAGTGTAAACATTGTCTGCAGCCCATAAAAGTTCTGCTGCTGATGCGTCCTGACCTGTTGCTGGCTTCCTTGCAGGTTTCTGGGCAGGAGGACTTCTCCCAGCAGCTGCATCCCCGGAAGCTGCTGGCCCCGCTGTGGCCGAGCTCGCTGGGCCTCTCGGACAACTGCCAGTTCGTCTCTGCGAGCCCGCCGAGGCAGCCGGGTGAGCGCCGGCGGGCACAGGGCGCGGGAGCTGCCCAGGGAGGCACAGCGTGGTGGCCTCTGTCTCCCTCTCTCAGCACCTAGCGATGCATGAGGCACTTGGCAAAGATCATCTCTTTCTCCTATCGTTTTTCCTGATATGTGGTTTAAATTTAGCCTTTCTGGTGTCTGTTACTGTTGCCCATGTTTCTGCTATTTTTCTCCAGTCAGAAAGTGAATGTTCCTCTACCAGAAACCCTTCCTCTGAGCCCCTTATTTATGTTCCTACGGTGATTGATGCTTTTGTGCAGTTGTAAACCTGCCTTCAGCAGCAACAGCTTCCAGTTGCAGGTGTTTATCAGAATGGGTTTAGGGCAGTGTTTACACACTACAACTAGGAACTTATTGTTAAGAGCCCATAATGACTATTCTCTCCTCTATAGAGGATTAAAAAGAAAGAGCCTCCACTGCATAGTTTTTGTTGGAAGGTGTGTGAATATAGAGCTTGTATTCAACTTGATCTCCAGAACTATTGTTCCTTGTTAGGTAGACGATTCCTTGAGTCACTGATCTCCTTAAATCTCTAACTTGCCTTGTCTCAAAGGAGACATTCTTAGTTGTGACACCTAGTTGCTGACAGTGCAGGATGCATTAGCAGTAGGGATTGCAGTAACTGGCTGTGGCCTGAGCTCTGTTACTCTACATTGGCACCTCCATTCTGTGTTTCAGTTTTTAAGTGATTCTCATTCTGATGGATCACAGTGCTCGAACACAAAAATGTCCTTGGAACAGAAGTCTAAGGGAGGATGTAGATAGACCCTGTAGCTAGGACTGTTCTACTCTTTTTTTCCGCTTCTCTTTTCCTTAACTAGTCTTTTTCTCTGCAGACAGACGCAAGTACAGCCGGGACTTTCTGCTGCAGTTCCATTTCTGCGACATGGCCTGTGAACGACCACCACATTTGATCCTCTTGGAAGGTGTGACAGATGCTAAACCAGGTATTAATGAGAAATTCTCCAGTTCATGACTCTCCTAGCTGGATTTTGATGAAAGACTGAGATGGAGGTAATGTTTGGTGAGGAAAGGGGAACTGTCACTACCTCTGCATGATTACTAACAAACGGATTCTCTGAGGGCTCAGAGGAATGCAGTCCTGCTGTCCTTACATAGCAAGGCTTGCAATACTGTGTGCCTTGACATGCACTGAGATTCGGCCTCTTTTCGAGGCTGTTTTCAAAAAAGCCACATATATTTTAAGGGAGAGCAAACTGGAGGAGTGTCAAACCGTGCTGGCCACAACATAAAGGTCCCTGGATGCTGGTACCCAATGTACACAGCCTCACTCTGGGCTTTGTGGCAGGGTTGGTTCTGCTCTATTTATATTGTGCTTTTCTGGCCAGCTGTTCTAGATGGGTAAGCTGTAGGCTGAGATAGATGAAATATTTTTGAGAACAAAAGTTGCAGTGCTCTGAGCTTTGATCGTATTAAATGCCCTAAGGGCATGTCTTCCACAGGACAGAATTTTTGTTTCTCAGCTGTTTGCACTGACCCGCTGTCAGCATTCCTGGAAGTCTTGGGCTGGACTTTCCTTTGAATGTTTTTCATGAAAATGCCTCTAACTAGAAACTGTTGGCTTCTTTTGGGCCAAAATTCTGATTTAGGTTAAGCAGCCTGATCTGGGCTTCTGTGGATCTGTCCGGAATCTCTCTGCTCCTTTGCAGACCGTCCTGCACACTGGCCCAAGCATGCTGCTGTGGTGAATGACCCTGATTCCCAGTTCGGCTTCCCAAGGTAATCCGGTGCAGCTTCCTGTGGGGAAGTCCAGTCTCATTGTCCTGAACAATTGAAGTCTGGCTCAAGTAAAGACTGAAATAACTGGGAGGCTGGCCGAGAGTAAGGAGGGCTGTCTGGAGCAGCTGGAGCCACGCAGGGTTGTCCTGGTAGCTGGGGGATGTTATGTCAACATGGGCTTGATGAGGTGAAGAGTGAAGGGCGTAGCCAGGACTGGGTATTTGGGAGAAGGGAAGTTCCTAGTTTACTCAGTCTTTGATATAAATAAAGTGAATAACGCTGAAGGACAGTCTTTCTGCATGTGCTCACAAACACAGAAGCAGTTTGGACATTTGCATCAGCAGCAATTCCCGTTCCTTTGCAGGTCTTCAGGCGTTATTCAGCATGGTCTCAACCTGACCTCAGTCTACAGTCACTTCCTGCCCCAGCGAGGGCGCCCGGAGGTCACGACCATGCCCATGGGGCTCGGAGCCACCGTTGATTATATCTTCTACTCAGCAGAGCCCGTGGAGAATGGGGACAGAGGGGGTGAGTGTGGCAGCACGGGGCCCATCCTTACTGGGTCAGGTACAGCAGGATGCAGCTCTGTGGTGGGCAGTGCGTTTCACTGAGTAGGGGATGCATGAGCAGGGTGTGCCTGTGACCAGAATGATGCACAAAGGAGAAGCAGCGTTTCCTCAAGGGCCATGAGAAAACACTGTGCATCTTTGCTGTGGAAGAGCTCAAGCTACTCAGCTGAGGTTCAGGTGGGTCTCTGAGGAAACCAGAAGAGAATGTATTCTGCTTCATGAGTACAAGTGGCTGCTTGTGTTCTTCATCATAAGCAGTGCTGGGTCTTAAGTTCAGAATGTGGACTTTTGGTCTGACTGAGACCCCACATTTGCCTTAAAAAGAAGGAGCTTTTGTTACCTTATGCTGGCACCACCCCTCTACTGCCAGAAAGGTTAGGTTGGTGAAGGTTGGTTAGGTTGGGACATGACTGCCCGAGCTGGATTGGATTGGATCAGAATCAACTTTGGGGAGGAGGGTAGGAGTGAAGAGATCAGGTGTTTCTCAAAGGAGAATGTAAAGGCACCTGCAGGAGTAAGTGTAGGGAATGGGAGCTTCCCATGCTTTGGTGGGGGGAGTTTAATACGTACTGAATTCCCAAGTATCTAGAGAGTCCGTAGAAGAGCACTAGTATACCATGCTCATTGCTTTCACAGCGAGGCTCAGAGATGCCTGTGGTGTTTGTGCAGGCTGGCTGCATCAGGAAGAGGCTGGAAAAACGTTGTCAAGCCTCCCTCTGTGGCTGCATAGAGTTAATTTACAGCACGAGTATCCAGCTGATGTTTGATTTCCTTTTTCTCTTTTCACAGGTCGCAGACTGTATCAGGATGGAGCCCTGAAGCTGCTTGGCCGACTTTCCCTCCTCTCTGAGGATGTCCTGTTGATGGCAAATGGCTTACCCAATCCTTTCTGTTCGTCTGACCATCTCTGCCTGCTGGCTAGCTTTGGCTTGGAGATCTCCAGCCTCAGAGAGGGTTAGTGTTGGTCCCCCTTCCCTAAAGAAAAGCTGTTCTGAATACAGCAGTTGAGGCTCTGGATGCACAATCTGCTTGCAGAAAAAAAACTCTTTTCCTTGTCATATCCTAAAAGTCCCTTCTCCTCTCATGCCCTCAGAAAAAATTGGGGGTGGGGGAGTTGGAGCCTTTTGTGCATTGATGTTTCGTGGGCTCTGCAAACCTGAGCTGCGTTTCCAGCAGACTTCCAATTGTTTTCAGGCTTTATCATCTCTTAAAGAGATCTTTGGAGTTAACTTTCTGGTTTCCCTGCTTCATTTAGCAGATGTTTTAGCGCTGCAGGAATCAACCTAACTCCTGCGTTTGCTTGTCCATGGGTGAGACCTTCAAGGAGCCGGGCAGTTGAGGGGCAATGTTTCCTGCTTGTAGTTAGTTAATTGCTGCCAAATTGCTGGGGTTGTGCACACCCCCGCTCCTTCATGCCAAAGCAATGGTTACTTTTAGTTTGTTAGTGAGGAGTTCATGAAGCATGGTCCTCCCAGCTGCTGCCTGTAGGGTTGCCTCTAAGAGCTGTGTTCTCGTGGCTGCTTGGAAGTGGCTTTTACTTAATGATATATAAGGGCTGTCTTTCTGACGAAAGAGTTTGTAGACTCAGGCAGCTTCTATAAGTTCCTTAGTGTGTCTAAATGACTTGGGAATGGATTTGCTGGGAACGGAGCTGGGGTTCTACAGAGCTGTCCTCAGGACTTCTAGAAACACCACAAAAGCCCAGAGGCTTTGGGAAAGGCTCCTTACTTTCTGGCAGGCTCAGAACAATACCTAGTTCCTTTGGCACATGTAGGAGAAAGATTTAAGATCTTCTTGGTGGACTTCAAGTAGTGAAAACTCTGAGACATGAGAACCCCAGGTGGCCCTGGCTCTAGGAAGTCCCAAGAGAGGTGAAAATGGGAGGCATGTCAGAGGAAGCAGAACCATCACATGGAAGAGCTGATACTTCTCACATGCCAAAGTCATTCTGTATGCCCTCCTTATCCAGCTGGCCTGGCACAAGTTAGATAGCCAAGCTGTAGCATCCTCCTGGTCCAGAGGGAAGTTCCTACTGCTGCCACCTTCTGGATCCAGCCCTCTTTATGTAGATAGAAGCTATAGAACTGACCCCTGTCTCTGTCAGGGAAAGTTGTGTGCTTGGAACCAGAGCATCAGCAGTGGCTGTGAGAAAGGGCAGAAGTGGATGTGTTCCGAGGGCAGATTCCCCAGCTTGCTCTGACAGCTGGTGCGCAGCTTTCCCTGAGAGGTGAACGCACTGTTGGCAGAAGCACTTTCAACCCTCCGCTCATAGCTGAGGCAGGGAGATCTGGCCTCACTTCTGTGGCGGGGTACAAGGAGACTTGAAATATCATTGCTTTCTCCTGGGTTATATTGGGGGAGTTTCATGTTTTAAATGTTGCTTTCTTAATCTTATTCAAAAATAAAAAAATTGTAATTTGTGAAAAAACAACATAGTAACTGCAGCACCTTGTGCTCCTGGCAGCTGAACCCTCCTAGGCCTTAGGGATGCAGAGGTCTGCGTTTCCACAGCTCTGTTTTGCCTGACAGTTGCGCTGATTTCTTCAAGCACTCTTACCCTGTCTTTGTAATTGATTTTATTTGCCAAGGGGAAGGGAGGAAAGGGAAATCTGTGGCACTGCAAGGGCTTTATTTTTCTGCCACGCTGTTTCCAGGTTGCCAGAAAGCAAGCCTGCTTGCAGAAAACGCCCGCCAGCTGCTAACATGGGGATAGGAAACTTGGAAGACAAGGAAGTTTTGTTTTGTTTTGTTTTCTTTCTTTTTGTTCTTTTTTTTTTTAAACAAACAAAAAAACCTGTGGCAAATCTAGCTGTTGTCACTTACGTGTCACGTCTTTGGCTGCCTGCTTCACTCGTAGGTGCTGGCTGGCTCTGCTGGTCAGCGAGCGCTGGGGCAGGGAGGGGAAGCAGCCCCGGCCCCACGTGCCGAGGCCCCGTGCGCGGCCGCAGCGCTCGCCCAACTGCTGAGGGGCAGCAGGGCCCTGCGGGGCCGAGCTGGGGGGCACCCTGGCGAGGGAGGTCTCCCCTCCCAGTGCTAGCCCGTGCGTCCTGCCAGCCCCGTCACTTAGCATAGCTGTGCTTGAAAACCAGAAATGCTTCTCCCATTTTATTCAAACCAAAGCACTGGCGTTTCTTGTGGGTAACTTGCATGATGGCATCTCTCGAAGAACTTTTCTTGCATGCCAGTGTAACCTTCCAACTATCGTTTGCTGGAAAATCCAATATTCCATTGGGTCAGAGTACTGTTTTCCCTTTCAATACGTGAATACTTGGAGGAGTCGGGCTGGGCTGTTCTTGCACAGTGGATGTCGACTCATGCACTAAGAAGCCCCAGGACACCACGTCCTTCCTGCAGGGCTTTTCATCCTTCCCCCAGGAGGTTCAGCAGCTCCCAGAGGGCCCTGCAGCTCCTAAAGCCCTGGCTATCTTGGGCATTTGCAAGCAACGCTCCTTGAGAAATACAGAACTGTCACTAGCGGCTGCATATGCTGCCCCTTTTAGGAAAGGAAATTATCCATGTTCTGGAGTAATTTGGAGATAACATCAAATGGATCTGGAGACGTGTGAATGACTATAGGGAAAATTTGGGAAGTGGGGGGAGTTTCTGCCTCTAAAATGGTGACTAGTGTATTATTGTAGTTCTGGTGAGAAAATAATGTGCTGCATTAAGAATACTTTAATGCTGTAAGAATACACTGCTGCTTTGAGAATACAGCGAGAGACCTGGTAATGAACAACTTGTGGGAAACAGGATTAAGATCCTAGATGCAGCTCGTAACTGTTTTCTGACCTAAATGCATAGCTAGCTGTCATTAACATGGCTTTCTGAGGAATTACAAAGGCGCCTTAAATGGCTATGGAAGTGGAACAATGGGAATATCTGCCAAAAAGGGAGGGTATCATAAAGCTACAGTACAACCCCCATCGTCATCTTCACTGTCATCTTCTCGGTGGAGATTCGGATCCCAGGGAGATCAGTGCTTAGGGAAAGGGATGCCAAGGGCTGCTGGCAGCCCACACACATTCCCCCTTCTTCCATTCCCCACACAGCTGCCCAGCGGTGCTCAGTTAGGCCGCTTAGAAATTGCATTTCTTTAACTGTTGCAGCCTCGGAAGGTGTTCAGCACTTGAGGAGGATGCCCACCAAAACCAGCTGCCATGATTGCCTGGGACAGGAGGATGATGATGATTACTGATGATGATTTTTTTCTGCAACTGTGTTTCTTTAGTTAGAACCTATGGCTGAATTCTTTAAAGCTGCCTTATTATAAATCCAACCTATTAAATACTGTAAAGCCACAAGAAGGTGCGATCACTGATCAGAGTGACGATCTGAGTGCACAAAGCAGGGCTGTTCCTCCTTGCACTGCCGTCACCTTGCTGATGACTGTGATTGGAGTGCACTGCTGGGCTTTGCAAACACACCTAGGGCTCATCCAAGTGAAGAGGGAGCCTCTGTGGCCTCATCTAGACGTGGAACACGTGCAGACCTTCCTGGGATCCCAGCTCCTCCAGTTTGCCTTCCTGTTGTGCCAGTTAATGGAATTACTGTCTCTGATGCTGCTCTTACCAGACTGCAGCCGCTTTGTTTGAGTGCTTCCCGCGGCTCCGATACTCTGGAATGCACACTGTAATTCCTGCTGTCCAACTTACTGCATCGTGATGGAAGTACGAGATGTTTGAGTGTCTGCAGAGACCTCATCTGCTGTGCTGATAACACATCTCGTGCCACCTCCCTCCTTTTGTCAGCTGCACATGCTTGGCATTTCCTGTCGGGACAAGTCATCCTCCAACTGCCACTGGGAATGTCACTCTAGGCCTGAAACTCTCTTTCTCTTTTCTTGTAATGGCAGATCTGGGTTGTGCATTCTTATGCTCTGATGGAATAGGAATGTTGTACAGTGGAGCTGGAACGTTTCTTTTTTCCTGACTGTTTTCAGACAGACACAGTTTTCAAGGTGCTGAAGTCTGGTAGGCAGATTGGGCTAGACATTGGCCTGCACTGCAGCAAGAGACATTTGCTCCATCCAGTCTGTCTTTTTTCTTTTTCTCTCTCTCAAAGGAGATTTGTCATCAAATCCGAGCTGTGTTACTTAGTTTGAGGGCTGACAGTTTTCGGCTGCACTGCTTTGCTCCTCCTGCATGGCAAGCCAGCTGCAGCAACCCTCAGTTTATTCAGTTCACAGCTACCTTCAGCAGCTGCTCTCAGACCAGCTATTCTAAAGGCTTTCTCACTTTTCCTCCTTCCCCTCCTCCAAAAAAAGGGATGGGAGATAGCAAGGCAGCCACTCCTTGGCAAAATGAAAGCCAGGAAAGCCAACTCAACAGAGTAAGTAGGACAGGAGGGACTTCAGTTGTCCATAGCAGGTCCTCTGCCTCTTCACAATCTTACCGTCTATGCACTGAGACAATTCTTGAAGAATTATTTTTCCCTACCACCACCATTAATATCCTGTGTGCTTCTAGGCATGTGAGGCCCTTAAATTTTGCAGTCTTCTTGACATAATAGCCGACCAGTAATATTACTATTTTTATTGATTTCTGAGTTATGTGGTTTGTACAGCTTCTTTTCAGGCTCTTTTCCATAACAAAGGCTTTGTATTAAGGTCTAAATAGTGTAGTGTCCAAATGACTTAAGAAGTTGGAAGTGTAGAAACTGTCAACAACGGGATGAAAGTCTGATCTAAGAGGGAACAGAAAGTGTTATTTTTAAATCTCAGCTGTGGACCAGTCACTGCTTTACCTCTCTGTCTAACACTCAGCCCACCCCATGTGTCTACTGGGGCTTTAGGGGCGATCTCATTTTTAAGAAAGTCAGATATGGGGCAGAGGGCATTCTCAAACAGCTCTACGACCCTCCACTGAGATGAAGCAGAGGTTTAGAGAGGCTACAGCATTTAATTAGAAGACAGGGAGCAAGAATTCCTCTACTGCGGAAGGACTGTTGTGAACTTCTGGGCTTGAGCACGCTCTTTGCCGGCTTATGATGTGGTTACTATTCTCTTAGTTTCTTAATGTGACCTATCAAGTGCTCTGCAATTATTTTCCTCCCCAAGGCACCAAACAACTGTCCCCAAGGCAGAGTTGTTTATATAGTTTAACTTAGCTGAAAGGGACTGGTGCATGTGTGCCCCTCTTTGGAGGGACAGGGTGAGGGGGTGCTTATTCCTTCCCTGCACCCATACATGAGCTCTCAGCCTGCTTGCCTACATCCTGGCCTTGGTCCCAGCTATTACTCATTTCCCAAAGAGAAGGATATGTTATGCCTGAAAGATGATACCTTGAATAAAGTTGGATCCCCCTTGTTGGGGAAACGCAGCAGGTCTCGCAGCTGACTGTCCTTTATTAACCCAGCATCTGCTGGGAGGAGACCTGGGGAGCTCGTGAGCCTGGAAGGCCACTATTTTACTTTTTTTTATTAAATGCAGTTTAAGCATTTGAGGCCAGGAAAGGAGACTCATAGTTATGTGTTGAAGATGGTGGAACTAGAGGCTTGTGTCCACCCTTGCAGTAGTGTGTCAATACTGCATTCAATATCACTGTATCCTGTGGACATGGTTCCATCCAGCCTGACTACTGGATGTTTAGGAGGAAAGGATGAGTTTCAGCCTTCTTTAGACAGCCCTATGCCCACTTCTGGCATTCTGGCAGCTTCCTCTATGTGTACAGATGTACCCACCTGCTCAGCTGATTGATGGAGTAGAAAATTTCTTCCATGTCCTCTTTCCATAATGCTGTGAGTGCAGAGCATCTATCCACTACCATCCCTCAGGAATGCAACCCTTGTCAGGCAGTTGAGAAATCAAAGGGAAAGTCAAATTTAAGAAAAAAAGACACAACAGACATCTTGTTTGCTCTGCACTAGCTGACAGCAGTGCAGAGAGAATTTTATTGTCTAAGTGTGAAAGGAAGCAGGAAGAAATATCAAGGACTAGGGGAAGTGCAGTAAGAACTAAATCTAAATACAGGTTCTGTGTTGGCTACACAAGTACACAGAACCCTGCTGATTAATTACAAAAAGACACACATGATATAGTTCATAAAGAAAGAAACCCTCCATTTCTTAGTTTGGAGCTGTACCAGTGATAAATATGTAAGTGGTTTGGGAGCACCCTGTCAGTGCTAAAGTAGAATACTGATGTGCATGGAAGGGGACCCGCTGGTCCCACTAGCACCATCCCAACCCTGACCTGGAGGGAAACTCTGCTCTGCAGAGATTGCAAGGGATTTAGTAGCCTTCTTGGCCTAGGTTGAGTTGCTCTGGAGCAGGCAGAATTGGGGCACACTCTGAAGGTGAGTGGCTGTGATATGAGTAAACACCTGCTCAGGAAACAGGAAAAAAAATATTAAATTCCCTAAGGAGTTCTGCTTGGCTGCAGGGAGCTCTGCTCTGGCAGAGCAGACACCAAGCGAGGGTAGCACTTTCCTTGGGTTATGGTGGAAACTCTGTCACGCAGGTCTTAGAGGGTAA
Source organism: Nothoprocta perdicaria (assembly GCF_003342845.1). Taxonomy (NCBI): domain Eukaryota; kingdom Metazoa; phylum Chordata; class Aves; order Tinamiformes; family Tinamidae; genus Nothoprocta; species Nothoprocta perdicaria. Next base: position 98,654 of record NW_020455788.1, on the reverse strand, counting down.
CAGTGGAAGACCACTGGAATTTGTGGTGCTCCTTCAGCAAGACTCGCACGTACAATACGCATGGGAGATGGGGCACATCCTGCTTCTGTCCAGCTCTTAATCAGGACCACCTGAAGTGCTTTACTTGCAAGAAGCAAATGGTCAAAGCGGCCACCTGAAGGGATTAACCAGAACCACTGGAGCAGTGTCGTGCCCATCTAACCCTGGCTGTTCCCTTTCAGCAACAGGATTCCTCTGTTATGGTTTCTTAACTCTGCATGTTTACAGACACTCATGTTTCAGCATATGCAGCACTGCATGTAAGCCCACCTTCAGTGTAAGCACCTGATTAAGGCTTTCACCTGAAATGCTTTAAAAAAACATGTAAAGCAGATCTGAAAACACCAATACAGCTATTGTATAAACACAAACTACCTCCTAGCCGCCGTTCTGGAGTCATTTATTCTGGCATGGATCCAAACATACTATGTATTGACCCATACAGTGGCACACAGGTAAAAGTCATCTCAATAAAAGCACTCCACTGCCCAGCTACACCTGCTAACATACCTTAAATTCCTAAAGACCCACTTAGATTATCAAGGAAGGAAAGAGAAAAAAGCTTGCATGTCACAGACAGACAGACAGCTGATCCTACTTCCTAACATGTAAAGCTTTTATTGAGTGATGTCATCAGAGAAGGTTCTTGGTTTTGTTCACTAATGCAGCCATCCATTTAAAAAGTTTAGATCACCCCTGTATCAGAGGACTTGTCTGCATAAAAGGAGAAACTCTTACTTCAAGGTTTGAATTACATACAAAGGAGTTTTTGCTAGCAGTAGACCAGCATTTCTCCAGTAAAGCCTTCCTAACCTCACCTAGACGTGGTGTACAACACAGGCAGTATCTAATCCATTCATAGTTTAGAGGCAGTTCCCTTCCACAGTGTTCAGAAGGACTCAGATGAGATCTACTGAACAGTGAAATTTACACTGCAGAGGTACTTGAACTATCACATCAATATTTAATATTAAATACTTCATTAAAAGTAATCTTCAAGAACCACCTTTTTATATTCTGTAGCTGCTAAGGTGTATGAGTTAAACCCTATTTTTTCACTTCCATTCATTCTTTGCCCTGCTAAAGAACAGAAAAGCGAAGACTCATCTTCAGACTTTTTTTTCTTAGGTTTTGTGTCAGATAGGCTAGAAACTAGAGCAGCTCATCGAGGGAGAAAAGTGGTATTACAAAAGCAGGGTTAATCATTGTAACCTTAAGTTACACAGGGCAAAAAACTACCCTGCACAAATCCTGTGTCAAACATGGGGTACTCCCTTGTTTGTCATCTCAGCAAGGAACCTAAATTTTATAGTGAAGCAACTCATCTTGTTACAGAGATACAGAGGGGACAAGAGCAAGAAGGGGGAAATTATTAGGTCATTTTCTATTTCTTTGCACCAGCCTAAACTGGTAATACAGAAACAGGAAGGGGCAGGAGATTTACCATCCAAAGAAACACAGCAGAAGGCTTGAAACAACAGCTCTAGTAGATGCCTCAGGATCTGGTCCCACATTCATCTTGACAAGTCGTCAATGTTAGATGCAGAAGAATTAAAAGATTCCCAGCATAGACAGTTAGGTAACTGAATTTTGAAAGAGGATATTCTTGTCTTGCTCCAGCTAGTGAGTGCTCTGAAGGATGAGGATTAAGAGACCTTAAGCAGTACCTGTCACTCATGCCTTAAACACCCACTTCCTTTGATTTTCTAAACTATTGGCCTCAGTTACATCCTGCAGGAAAGTGCTTAATTACTGGGTCAAACAAAGCGCTTTGTTCTAAGCCATTCTGCCCTGGTGATCTAAGGCTGCTGAGCATCCTTTAGCCCTGCTCTCAAGAAGGCATCATTAGGAGGCAGTCAACCCTTCCCTCGCCCCTCTTCTTTCAAGTCTTTCCCCCTGCTCCTTTCCATCTGAAAAGGCTCACGTTGATCCAGTTATTGAATGTGCTCTGTATGAAGCTACTAATTATTCTCAAGAGCTTTCTGTTAACCAACCAACCAACCAATCAACCAAAAAAAAAAGGTATGTTTCCTAGTTTTATATAAGTGGGTATTACAGTATTTTCTCAATTTCATCCACTTTAATAAAACCTAACATTCACTTTCCTTTGCTACTCGCTGGTCGTATTTATTGTAGCTTTCACAGTGACACCTGAACTTTCAGTGTGCTACACAACAGCATGAGCAGGCAGCTCGTGGCTTTCCTGTGACCCATATTATTTACAGGTATCTGTGGTACCTTTACAGCTATCACCATTAGCATCCAGATACTAGGTCTGCTAACTTACAGCTGCATAAAATTGGCCAGGGGAAACATTCAAATGGCTGCTTGCCTTGAACCTGTCTGGTTTCAGTGTTGTGTGTAGCTGGAATGCAAGGGAGAACAAGTGTTCCAGTGCACTGTGAAAGTTGCATCCTCTTCTGGATTAACCTTATCTTGGATCAGCAGCAGGTTAGGGCACCTAACTGTGGATTCTCCTCTTGTCATACAGAAAAGTACAAACAGCTAAAAGAGCCTGGCAGAACAGACTGCAGTTGTATGAACGCATACGTAGGGCCTTGCATGCTACATCACAGTGAAGGATGTACAATTAGGGACCTGTAAGGCTCAAGATAAAACACTTGTGGGCAGTGCTACGAGGATTAACACTGCTTTAACTCGGCAGAAGAGCTGATTTGTTTGGGGATAAGAGCCCATTCTCTGCCACCAAAATAGCACTGCTTACATGAGAGTGTGCCACAGCTATACTGTGACACAAAACTGTGCTAGAGGACTACGCTCCACATGTTTCTAATGACTCCACTGGAAAGCAGAAGTTCTAACCAACTTAAATATTTAGTATTTCATACAGCTTAGCTCCTTGCTAATGTTGTGGTAAAAAGACTCAGCTTCTCTCCAACTCTCCGACTGCCAAGCCGAGTTTCTGCATCCCCAGATCCATGGATCACAGCTGCACTGTGCTGACTTCTGGCAGCCACTCTGCTTGCAGGCTGTAGGTCTCAGTGACCTGACAACGCTCCTGATTTCTGCAGCATCACTGCTTCGTGAGACTGCATTCCCCTGAAAAGTAGTTTAGAAAGTGTTAAGGCTGTGACTGGGCAGAAAAGCCTAGCCCAACTATGAGGCTGAGATGGACAACTACCTTGAGCAGGGCTTCCCACCAACAAGTGCTCAGCGTTGGCATTCCAGGCCTATAATACAGCGATGGAGGAACAAGACTCTTACAGAAAGGAAAAATGCTTGTAAAACCTCTTCAGGTCATCAAATTCTTCCTCACCTATTTGTGTTAAAACTTGTACCTTGGTGACTGAGATGCCTTCTGCTGCCTTTCACTAAAGCAGACAGTAGCTGCTACTAGAGAGAAGGCAGATGGGGAAGGAGCTCCAGACTGAGGTGTCTCATCAGCCCCTGCCTTTTCCCTGCGCTGCCAGGCCGATGTCCCTGCCCGTTTTCACATGGACATGACACAGGGATACCCTGTCCTACCCTGCCACAAAAGGTCATACTGCAACGGTCCAACAGCAGTGCAACAGGCAGAGATGCCACCATCCCACCTTCTGCCCCCTCAGACTCAATGAAATGCATTGGAATAGGCTGGATTAACCCCAAGATGGGTTTTCTCCAGACAAGAGGCTCTCGCGTGATTAGTAAAACAGAGACTGAGCAAGATCAGCCCCATCTCTCACAAGAGCAGTGTTAAAGTGCTCAGAATGACAAAACTAAGAGTGTTTGCACAAGATGCAGGGGCTGTCCCATTCCAAAATTACCCTCAACCCCACAGGCTTTGCATGGGCTCAGTACTTGTGCCAGCAGGGAAGGAGCACTATGGATGAGATGCTTCATCCATCCATCCATCCATCCATCCATCCATCCATTTCAGTCCCAAAAATGTGATAGCAAGTGCGCTTATCCCACTCCCTATTTTCCCTGCAGCACATTCCCACCAATGTGCAGATCTGTTAGAAAGAAAAAGGAAACAAAGCCCTCCAAAAAAACAGACAAAAAAAATCCCCCCAAATCCCAAACCAACAATAAAAAAAGCCCACACTTGCTTCAGTGAATTAAGATCGACTTCTCTCCCAGGAACAGGCAGATGAATCCTCTGGAACCATGGGATCCAGCTCTGGGGGTAGCCCACTGGGATGTACCTGGGAAGACCAGCACTGTCTTCCACTCCCAGTCCCCTGTTCCCTGTGTCAGAATTGCTGCCGGTGGATTCTGGTCCCAGCTGTGGCCAGCAAGGAGTCCGTGGAGCCAGACACACAAGGCACAGCTCTCTTCAAACCCGGATTTGGTACCCATTGAGGTCTGGCATGGCTTTGGAATCGGCAGGCTTCTTCTCACCGGATGGCCTGGGAGCAAAGAGTGCAAGAAATATTCATGAACTCTTCTCAGGAGACCCTTTACACAACGATGCAGCACCGGATAAAGAGGCAGGAAAGGGTTAAACTCACACCACACTATTGTGGGCAGATTTATTCTCTACCCTTCAATAATTCTCTGAAAAAACTCTGCAGAAAGATGAAGGAAGGAAGAATAGGAACCCCACGTGGGTATCTCAAATCAGTTTTGAGGAGAACAATCTCATTGACCAATGATGCAATCTGTGGAGTCACTTGGGGTACTGGCCTGCAAGATGCCACAGCTCAGACCTCAGAGCAAACTTAAATACTAGTTACCAAAATCACTGTCTATGCGAGCAGTCTTCCCCCACTCCAAATAGAAAATAAAGCAACCAACCACCCCCTGGCGCAAGCAGTGATTAACTTGCAAAGATTAGGGAGCGATGCTAATGCAAGCAAGAGAAGACTCCTCTGTTATAAAAAGCCTCAATAAGACCCCAAACATATGCAAGACGAGAGCAAGGTGGAGTCTGTCCACATGATGAAGATGCCCTAGGTCCGCTGCCTTGCAGCCCTACTCACCGTCGGTCCCCGCGGCTGTTGCGCCGATGGGGGCTGGCCTGACCTCTTTGCGGGGAGGAAACATCTTTCTTCCTATCCTTGGTGGGAGATGGTGGCCCTGTTCCTTTGCCAATCTGCCAGAAAATTTAGGAAAAAGAAGAATAACATGAGCAGAAGACCAGTACTAGCAGTAAGTAGAAAAAACAAAGCTATGCAATAACTCTTGCTGGCTTCCTGTAGGGGCCCAGCCTGTTTAGGTGGCCCTTCAGCCACCAGCTTACCCTCCACTCCACCAGATAGGAGATCTTTTGCCACTTCATGCCCCCAGTGTTTGCCACAGCCCAGGCAAAACAGCAGATGCACCTGGGTGCCACTTCCCATCCCGGACACTCACCTTCAGCCTCATATCACGGGCATGTCTCTCAAGCTCTTTACGGAAGTCTTCCCGGCTTAGCTTGTCCAGATCCAGGATGGAGTGTTTCCACTCAATCTGCTCCACGCTGTGTGGATCGTGGGAGACGCAGTGGCCCAGCTTCACCTTTTTGAGGGTGTGCCAGCAGCGGCGATACGCCTCCTCAAAGTCAAAGATGAGCTCGCTCAGGGTGCGGAAGACGGGCGCCTTGTACATGAGCTCCTCGCGCCGGCTGATGCCCAGCGCGCCGTAGCGACCTCCAAAGTTCACCCCCAGCACGATGTGTCGGAAGTAGTTCCCTGAGAAGTGGGTTTTGAAGCTGATGGGGAAACGGTCCAGCGTGGTCATGTTGTTGGTGAGGTAACTGACAGCAGCAGCTGTTCAGGAAACAACTGGTGGTACCATTTTCTTGACAAAACGCATCCTTCCTGCTCCAAACCCTCCCAGCCTGCTTAGCACTCACCACTGACTCAGGCATCACACAGACAGGATTTGTTCTCCAGATCAAGAGTCCAACTAATTGCGAGCTGTCCTACTTTCATCTGGGTCACAGGGAAACGGAGTTATCACTGCCTTGGCCTCCTCAGCCAGACAGCCAACACAGAGGAGTTAACTGCAAGGCAGGTTTGTGATGCTGAAGTTTCAATACTAACGTGCTGAATGTATTTTATTAATTACTGAGAAACTCTGCAGCATTATTTTACAGTTTCTTTTAATATGTTTTACTAGCTGTCACTTACAAGGTACTTAGGAACTTTCAAAATCAGGCACTTATCAGGCCATTCTTCTGAAACATTCCCTTGCCATCCCTGCCCTTCCACATGGCCTTGCCACTGTTTCAAAATCTCCAGTCCATGTGACACAGACTGAGTTTGGAGAAGAGAGCTGGGGAAGATGTGTGCTTAAAGGCAGATGAAAGTCTAGAATTAATAAGGGCAAACCTAAGAGTTTGCAGGCAATTTTAGACTTTCTGTTGGGGAATACACCATACCCAGCAGTTGGTGAAGATCCTCTCCTTTTTTTAGTGCAAAACACATGCAGGTAACATTGCAAGTGTTTTCATCCACAAAGGACTTCTGATCTAACCCTAGGTAACATTTTTGTTCCTTTATATGTTCCTTGGCATTTCCCTTTCTCTTTTACTCAATACTACAGTTATTTGGAGCACCAATACTTTTCTGGGACAGAAGGGAATGACTGAAGAATTAATTCCAACATTTCAATGGTTTGCTTGGATTTTGTGAAGGACTTGGGGAAAACTCACGTCAGGGGAAAGAAAGGGATGTGGGGGTAGGTGGCAATATATCAACAGCCCTGAAGCATCACGGAAGAACAGAGCGAAGAACAGGCATGGGCAGACATGCACATTCCTAAGAGGACAGGATACATTCCCAGGATCACAGCTTCCAGGCATTTGATTGGCAGGGCCTCTTTGGTCATTTCTTTGGCCAGGTCCATCAGCCTGTGGAACAGGACAAGGGGAAGAGGAGAGTTAGAGGGCTCATGCTGTGCAAGCCTGTCCAGTTTAGCCCTTTTGCAGTATATACATAAGGTAGCTTTCCAGGAGAAAGGAAGGCCTATTCAGGTCAGGATACAGGAATAAATATCTTCTTTTAGGAAGATATCAAATCCACATCAAGCCTTCTGACATCTGTACCACCCGGAGTCACTGCTTATGTGGAGCTCCCTTCAGAGAGTTACAAGTAGGCTGTGCACTGGGCCAGGCCCTGTCCTCAAGGAGGCCACAGCACTTGGCCCGGTGAGTTTTTCTGGATGGACGTCCGGATCCATTGGCAGGCAGGAACCTCAGAGGAGTTGGGGCAGCAGCGTTTGCCTCACAGGCTGGAAGGCAGCAGAGCCTGCAGCCTTCCTCTCTGCTCAGCAAATACCGCAGAGGAGACCCTGCCCTGGTTACAAGACATTTGAGTGACATAATCCATGGCCTGGGCCAATAGTAAGAAGCCGGTACCAGACTTGGAAGAGTGTCTGTATCATGGCTAAAGAATAATCTCTGGAACCTGGGAGAGCTGGGCCTGTTAAAATTCTGCAGTCATGAGAGTCACCCTCTTTTTACCTCCCAGTCCCAGACACCAAACATTTAGTGAGTCTAGATTCTGCAAAGACGCTCACAAATGCTACAAAGTATCCTTGCAAAAATATTTGTTTTGAACAAAACTTACTTAGGGCAGAACCTAGTTTCAGAATTCATCAAAAGCTCATATGGTTATGTTACAATTTGTGTATCTTTTAAATACATAATTTGACTGTTTTTACTAATTTTGACAACAAAACCTACCTTTTTCCTTAAGAAAGGTTCCTTTTCCTACCTTTCCTTAAGAAAGGCTAGACACGGCTCTGCCCAGCCATACCTGAAGCAATGAACAATAAGGCCACCTAAAGTAGGATGGAGCTGCAATGTTGAGAGCTCCGAGTGCCACCTGGATGTTGGCCAGGGGAAGGAGGAACAAGCAGTGGGTCAGGCAAGGCCCCAGCATTTTAGAGTGCAGATAAAGATGACAGCACTTACCCGGTCAGAGGTCTGCTCTTCTTAATTTCAAAGAATTGTGTCCCAGTGTGATTGTACCTGGAAGTTAGAGGTTAAGGGCTCTGCAGCTCAGAGAATAGAGTTTCAAGGAAACCTGTATGAAGAACCGTCACAAAGACACCACTTACTGCCTTCACAGCAAGGCCAGGCTCCCACAAACACCACCCAAGCAAAAAAGTCCCCACCTCCCTATCCTGCATTTCTCCCTTCAGAGTCCCTCCTTAGTTCCATCGTATTTTCTTCCGTTTGATTCTTCTTCCTTACCACATACAGTTTTCCATCCCATTTCCCAAAGCTTCCTGCTGAACACATATGCTCTGTTTAACTTTCCCACTGTCAGGGCAAAGTAAAATTTGATGGGTCTCTGCTTGCTCCCATCTGCACAGCATGGAGCATAGGAGCATTCATGGTATCTTATCCTCAGATCAACTGGGATGCAGTCAGGAGCACAAGCACTGTAGATGTGAACAGGATGCCCAAAGGACTGACTTCTAACTGCGTGTCAGGGCCAAAACCAGAGTGGGCTGCACATCTCCTGTATGTGAGATAAAGTCTGCTTGCATGGCACGTGCCTCCTGGCCTCACACTTTCCAGTGCAGCAGGGATGGGGGGAAATCCCATTCCCAGGACACAGCCACACAGGCCAGCTCTGCACATAAAGGGGCAGCATCCCAGAGATGTGGGAGGAAATCCCACTTCCCAAAGTGGCTGACTTTCCTCTTAAACAGTGGAGAGCAGTGAGCAAGCCTGATGAGCTTGCAGACAGTTCTCTGCTCCACAGCGCAGCCACACAAGACAGTGAGAGAGGAGAAAATCCACAGCCCACCTGAAACCCTGCAGCCTCAGACACGCACATTTCAGAAGACATGTAAAGCCAGGTACTGACCTAGAAGGGTTCTTGTGGGGAAGAAAGGCCCTGACAAAATGCCAATTTGTTACAGGGAGTGGATAAGATCAGAAGGGAAGTCGGAGAGAAACAAAACAGCAGAAAAAAAAATCCCAAGTCCAGCTTCCTGTTTTCAGGGAGCAAGTTTCAGTTCTCCTCCAGCTGGTCTCCCCTGCCCTGGGAAAGCAGCTCTCCTTGCTCCCTCTTCTTGGTGTATCCCACAGCATGGAAGGCCACAGGGAAGGATACTGCAGCTCCCTGATGTAGCGCTGTACAGCTTCCAGGCGCTCAGGGATGGGGGTGGACGGCTGGAACGCAGGCACACTCGGTATAGGAATCTGAAACGGGGAGCACAGTGTTATTGCCAGCGTCCGAGCCCTCCCAGCACAGAGGCACAGAGCTTTGCAGGACATGTTGCTCTGAAACCTGCCCTTCGGGCAGCCTCAAGTGGCCACACAACGAACAATCCTCTGCTCGCATACCTGTAACTGGTAAGCAATTGAGAAGCAACACCAAAAACTTGCCAGACACAGTACAAACGGGCTGTCCATTTAGCAGCATCACAGGGGAGGAGAGTCAGAGACACTAAGGATGAACTTCCTGAGTCATGAGCGCATGGAGTCGCCTCGCAAGCAGAGGACAGAAGCGCTGCTCGCGGCACCTCAGGTGAGCAGCACGGGCTGTGACACAGTCCCAATGCCTGCCCACCATCAGGGCTGCCCGTTCCGAGTGATGAAGCCAGGGAAGGACCGCTGTGAGTCACCACCCAGACCGCGGTCCCATTCAGAGGCCTCGGCCTTATGAGCACAGCCCATTTTTCCTCTTTGTTTGCTCCACAGAAGATAACTGCAGCCTTGTCAGATGCTGATAAAATGTGTCCAAGCAAGGAGAGGGCCCTGTCTGCTCAGCTGCAGCAAACAGGCAAGCTAAGTTGGCAGATGGCCCTGAGGACACACTCAGTCAACACACATAATGGAGAAGACACCGATTTGGAGTGACTGGCAGACTCGGAGAAGCAGACCAGCATCTTCCCTCATAGCTCCTCATGCCTTACACACAGCCTGCTGGTACCAGAGCTGCAGCTCCTCACAGCAGTTTGGGTTGTAAGTATTCAGTTCCTCTTCAGACTTCCCCAGGAGACGGGCTATCCTCTCAGCAAGGAAAGAGCAAATCAGACCCAGACCTTCCCTCGGGCCCTTCCATCTGCTGTGTGCTCACTGCCTCCCTTGGCTCTGGCTTTGGAGCCAACAGCATCGCTTAGCCACCCGTCACCCTCCCCATGCAACTCTGCAGCCCGTTTCCATCCCCTCTGCTGGCACAACCCCCTGAGCTGGCACAAGTGGCCACTGAACCTGCTCAGGCACCTGAACCAAGTGAAAGCTGAGCCAGCAGCCTGGTTATTTTTCAGTCAGATCAGTTCCCTGACCTGCTCTGCCACCAGGTTGCACTCAGCTCGTGCCGGGGCAGCACAGGGCTGGCGACTGCTTGGCTTTGAGTTGAGCTCTAAGCATCTTCATGCCTAGCCCCAGCCCCTGCAGCACTTCAGCACTGAACAGAGACAGCTAAACTCAGTCCCTGCTCATCATCTCCCCAGCCCCTGGGCTTTCTTTTCCTTTGTTGGAAAGCAAAGTAGCACCATTTTGCCACCAGCACCCGTTTTCCTAGTACCTCTTGGAGGTGCTGTCTCCAGTGCCAGATTTCAGCCCTCTGCTCTGGGCGAGCAGAGCCACCAGCTGCCTCCCTGGCAGGAGGCAGTGCAGGAACAGCAGAGACAGCCGCAAAACCTGGTTTGTTCAAGCACAGCAGGAGCAGGGAAGGCTCCAGAGAGCAGCGCAGGGATGGAACCATCTCTGGAACTGCACGAGCTGAGTCAGTCTGGATGCTGTGAGCTGACACACTGAGTCACAGGAAATCATTTGCAGGCTGCAACAGTGGAAGAGGTAACAAGCAGGACAAGCTGACTATTTAACTTCATTTCATTTCTTCACCCTGGAGACTTTCATGCTGCTTGAATGGAGATGAGCAGATTAAGTGCATGGTAAGAGCTCAGATGAATGGTTCTGGTTAGTTACTCCTTCCTTTACTAGCACAAACTCCCAGATCTTTTCCTTACAGGACTGCAATATTGAGAGAGTGCAAAGGCAAGCAGTTCAGCATGGGACTAGTTAATGCAGAAGAACCTCCTGCACCTCAAGTAATTAAACTGACAGAGTACAGTGTGCTCTCACTCTTCTCAGATCTGGGCCTGCAGCCCAGGCTACAGTTCCTCTTGCATGAGGTCTCCAGCATTTTACTGAGGCAATAGGAACAGAAAGGGAAGAATAAGGATGGAAGACCCTGACACACACAGACAGGATGGGAGACCCCAGCTCTTTGTTCTTACCCAGCAACATCCAGGGCACATCTCAAAAGAGCTGTAAACATTAGCCAGTCTTCACAGACCTGAAGAAAGCAGGGAGGAATTTATTTGCAACAAAAGGGAGGGAAATTCAGAGTTTGCTTTCCCTTTAATTATACTGAAAGCTGGAGAAAGCTAGGGAGAAAGGCTGGGCTTCCCTCCCTGCCAGACGGGCAAGCTGCAGGCGCCTGGGACTCCGCTTTTGGAAAAGCATCTGCAAGGCAGCAAGAGGTTTCCACACAGCAAGTGGGCCACACAGTACAAAAGACTGGAGTGATGGAGGAGAGGCAGAGGTCCCCCCTCATCCACATCACAGGCCTGGTTTACCAGCAGTTTCTCTTACGGTGCTTATATGCATCCCAGCATCTCCCTCTTCCCCTTGGGCTTGTAACAGTCCACTGACAGTGGTTACAGATTAACATACATCCATTCAGTAGCATTCATTCATCCCAGAACACCAACACCAGGCACGACCTTGACTGAGAAAACTGTGTTTTTTCTCTCCATCCATCTGATCGCATCAGACACAGCTCTTCCTGGATAAGGAAAGCACACACCACTTGGCCTTTCAGTGCATCCCTACAACATGGTCACAGCCTTACCCTGCAAACCTCTACCACCCTACAAAGGAAGCAAATGGTTGTGGCAACAAAGGAAACAATCTAAAAGAGGTTGACACTTTAAAGACTAGGAAACAAGGCCAATCAACAACATCCTGCAAGCTTGGCAAAGCTTATTGGGTGGACATCCCAAATCTACCAGAAGGAAACCTTGGAAATCTGAGGTTTCTGAGCTGCCAATACAACAGCAAAAGAGATGGCCCCTGCACCAGGTCTATGAACATCCTTAAATATGATCACAGCCTCCCGTGATCATCATGATAAGCTTATGGGCAACTTTTGAAAGAGTTGCCTATAAACTTGAAGAATACTCTTCAACTGAAGAATACTCTTCAATAAACAATAAACATTGCAATAAACAACAATAAACATTGCTGCAAATATTGCAACAATAAACATTGGAGAACGCTCTTCAATGGCAGTAAAAAAGGCCTATTCAGTTTCCAGTGTACGACGGGTGCCTGGCCTTTCAGCAGGGCCAGCCCTGCAGAGCCCACTCACTGCCCTAGTGCTCATCTGTTGCATCAGCCTTTCAGAGAAACTTGATTGCACCGAGTTGAGTGGTACTATCAGCAGCCCGCAAAGATATAAATATATCCCTAGAGGTGAGGAGGAGCTAGGGAAAGAGCCCCATTCCTCTGCAACTCTCATCTCATCTGTTTGCCTGGAGAACCCGGCCATGACATCTCCAAGGCTGCAGTTTATAGATCTGGTTCCCAGGTGCGCTGGCAAACACTGAAAAAACAGCCCAATTTTAACCTGTTATTGTTGCAGGAGCTTGTGCTGCTCGTATGCCCTAACCAAAACCCTCTGGCACTAAGACTGTACAAGACAGCTACATGAAAGCAGCAACTTACTTCATAGCAAGACCAGCAACATAAAGCGAACAAACTATCTCCCTCCCCTTGTGCATCACCACACTCTGAACTTCTTTCTTCCAGTTCCCTCATCTCTGACCAAATCAGCCTCTTTCGGTCAGGAAATTAAATGCTGCATGTTCCCATTGGTCTGAAACATGCTTTCAGCATTCACCCCAGGCTTAGGGCAATGTCAAGGAGAGGAAAGAGAGCTGAAAGGAAGAAAAGTCTAGTGGTCAGAACATGGACTGTAATCAGGATTCAACATTTGTCTGGTTGTTGCCTAAACTCCTCCCTGCACAAAGGAACTTCTACCGCACACTCCCTGCGAGACGCTTGTGGAAAGCAGTACAGCTTGTCCAGCTCCTACGCTGTATAGGAGCATCCTCTTGCTCGCGCTTATTGCCTTCCCACAGAGCCTTTTGTTTGTTTGTTTTCCTGTATTTGAATGTCCTCCCTTGGTACAAGGGAACGCTCTCCCAACCGGCCAGCGGCGCCACACCAAATGTTTGCAGTGCCTTTTGTTCAGGGGATGCCAGCAAATGGGGAGATGTCTCTCCAGCAGACAAGCAGCACATAGAGACAGCAACAGTCACAAGAATTCATGTGCAAACGATGCAGTACCACGCAAGGCCGAGCGAAATGAGCCTTGGTTCCCCTTTTTGCACAGTTCTCAGCAGCAGCGCCAGGAACGCATTTCAAAAGCCACATCTGGCCCACACGGGCAACAACCTCCGCGTGTCAAGTCCTCTTAAACATCTCTGGCATCACCCCCCTGCTCTGTTCCGCGCAGGAATCCCTCCGGTGCGGGAAACGGAGCCCAAGGCTCCTTTCTTCCCGCGTCAGCGCCGCCCGCCCGGAGGCTCCTGGCGCCCGGGGCGGCCGCCTCGCTGCGGCGGGGACCCTTCCCCTTCCCCTTCCCGCCGCCCCCGGCGCGGGAGCCCCTGCAGCCCCGGCCTGCAGCGCCGGCCGCCGCGCTCACCTTGGGCAGGTCGGCGGCGCCGCGAATCCTCCGCGCCACCCGCTCGCCCTCGGGGTGGATCCTGCCCACGTGCCGCCACATCCTCTCCCAGGTGGGCTCGTCCACGGGCAGCCCGCCGCGGTTCACGAAGAAGGGCACGCCGCCGTCGCGCAG